>NW_011368143.1:58875-65895 GCF_000735185.1 Notothenia coriiceps | reverse complement strand
CTTTAATGTCAATCAATCTCAATCCAGAATACAAAAATACAAATATATATAAAAATATTTATGCAAATATGTATATACCTATACACACTCAACAGACACATTTATACATATGCACACAAGTAAGAATGCTATTCTGTTCCCTTTGTCATGGCACTAATCACAATGAACAGTCAAGTGTGTTATATTAAAGAAAACCCTATAAAGCTCACAAAGAAACTCTTGGACATTGTTTTAAATATTATATTCATTGCATTTTTTGTGGCTTTGTATGGTATGACATGGGAAAAAGAGGATTAAGGATACCTGCTTTACTTTATAATAATAATAAAACTTTATTTGTATGGCACTCAGGGACGCGGGAAGTCAGTCAGAGTTGGGGGTGCGGCGGCGGGGGGTGGGGGCTGCTTGTAGCGTCTCGCAGCGGTGAAACTGTGGCGCGCACTCTGTAGGTGCTCCGCAGATGGGGGTGCTGCAGCCCCCTCAGCACCCCCCCTTCCCGCGTCCATGATGGCACTTGTCATACAAAGGATGCCCCTACAGTTCAAGACTAACACAAAAAAACACATTTAATTCAAGAACCATGAACACAATAACGCTAACAACATATATTCCACTCAGTTAAAGTATGACAGAAAGTACATTTATAATTAAAATACAGTAATACAAAAAGTTAGGTAAACTTAGTTTGCCTGTAATATTTGTTGGACAGTTTTGAATTGTAGTGGATACCAATATTCTACAATGAACTACAATACGATCGATGTCCAATAGCATCGACGAACAACCCTCATTCTACCCATGTTGAGAAGGTTAAAGGTTATCATTGAAATACAGCTTCACGTTACTTCCATTGGCATTCCCCTATAACCTCCTCCAGGAGTAATTGTTCCACATGTGACTGCCGGGATACATTTTGTTCAATTACCCTCCACTTCCTCCCTCAATCAGCCTCTAAACTTCTCTTTCCATTGTTGATTGCAGTTTGTCTTCCTGTGTTTTGTTAGCAGTTATTATGTATTGTGTTTGGGTTCGGCTGCCAGATACACAGTCCCCCAAAGAGCCTATGAATTATTAAAGTATACAGCCTAAGCCTTTAAAGAGGGCTGTGATTATGGGAACACATGAAAACACAAAAAGGCCGAATGTGCTGAGGACGGTAGGTTTAGGAAAAATAAGCGACTTTATGCATATTATGGCGGAACAATCTGATTTGTGAGTATTATGTACACTTAATGTTGTCCGTGGAAACAAGGTCAATTTCTGAATCTAATACGACTTTACAAACAAAGCTCATAATGATTCAACCGGAGCTGAAGCTTGTCCCCCCAGCGGCTACTGGCACAGGTTACCCTCATTTTTATTAGACATTTGTGTTAGAAATATGGGATTCATGTACAGTAACAAAGAGTGTAGTGCCTTGACGCAGATTCAAGTCTCTTCATTTGTATCTTTGCATTGAAAAAAAAGCCGACCCCCCCAACATTCATTATATGGAAAATAACTGCCTTTTTGTGCATGTTTTTCATAGAAAACGCAAATTCATGTTTTCAAACTGGCAGTTCAAGGGTTAAAATCCGGAACATAATTTAACATTTGGTATTTTTGATCAGGACTGAAGTTGATTGAAAGATTTAACCCCAAAAAGTTTTAAAAAATATTAATCTGTTGTCATTTTAGAGCAGTTTTTGGAAGTGGACATTTTTGTCCCGAATGACTAATATGTAACTTTTTTGTCCAATCTGATTTTTTTGCAAAAACTAATAATCAACCAAAATCAATGTTGTTGCTAATCTTTGACATATCCAAGACTTTTATAAAAAAAAAAGAGCCAGTCCCCAGATATGTATTTTTTGGAAAATAACTAATTTTCTCTGTTTTCATCATGAAAAAAAACAGCGGTTTCATGTTTTCAAAATGGCATTTAAAGGGTTAAAATCCTGAAAATGATTATATTTTTGGTATTTTCTATTAGGGCAGAAGTTGCTTTAAAGATTGAACCCAAAAAAGTTGTGAAAAAAAGCTTTTAATATAATATTTTTATCAAAGTCTTTTGCAGTGGACATTATTGTCTCGAATGACCAATTAGCGTAGTCCAATCGAATGATACCGGAGGGTTAAGTTATTTTAAAAGCCCCATAAGGATATACTGTGTAAGGATATATTACCAGCAAAGTTAACCCACATTTTTATTAGACATTTTTGTTAGAAACATAGCATTTCAGGTAACAAAGAGTGTGGTGCCTTGTATTCAGATTGGCAGCATTCAAGTCTCACATTTGTATCTTTGCATTGACTTGAAGTTATTGTAAAAGCCCCATAGGGATATACTACTGGCACAGTTAACTCTCAATTGGGTTAACGTTGCCTNTTTAGCCATTCCTCATTTCGCTCAATTTAACACTGTCTTTGAATGGGCTGATTCTGTGAGAACAGCACCATCTACAGGCCTGGCATATGTACTACAGCGTCTCCAGCGCTTTCGAATGGCAAAGCCCGTGGCTGTCTCCTCCTGATTGGTGGAGTTGGTCCAATAGCCCGTAGCACCACTTCTGTGACGTCATAGAAGAGTTCAAATCTGGATCAGTCTGTATCAGATCCGTTGCAGCCCCTTTTTTAGAGATTTGGGTATGGAGGAAAATAGAGAGGGTTGTGTTTTCTGACACCTGGTGAGTTCCCTGGAACACCGGGGACACATATTCATGTATAAAAGACGTACAAAAGTGCATTTTGCATGATAGGTCACCTTTAAATGATTCACAATATAAAACATAAATACTACATTTATATAAATGTATATCTATATTCTATGAAGTTCAGTTTTTTTTACTTTATTTCTGCTTAATAGTAGCTAAAACTGCTCCATCTAACGTCATTCTTCTGTTCATTTTGATCTTCCAATGTGTAGAGGAACGCGTTTTTGGGTATGTGGCTTAAATGGGCGTGTCTTGGGGGCGTGTTTCAAACGGGAGTATTTTAGAGGGACATGATTTTACCTTCTGCTGAACCCTTCTGGTTTGTTCTTTCCCCGGGATAAAACGCTGTGTTATTTTTAAGGAGCAGCTGCTTTTACTGGGTTCAGTGCTTTCCGACGATGAAGCCCAGCTAGAACACATGGATGTAGGATCTGGAGTTGGCATTGCTATGTAGGCGACTAACAGGCATCTCTGTCATGTTTTGGAGGCCTCCCAGTCTTTTCTCATTCACAAGGGACAGACCCTGGCACACTGATGGGAAGGAACAGGCTATCATCAGAGGATGCATTTAATTTCCATAAAGATGACTTTGTTTCCTAATTAATCTCCTGGCTCCGTCTCCCCGCTTTGCTCCTGTCACTTTCTCAGAATGAAACATGGCCGGCAATTTGTGAAATCAATTATTCCGGGATGGGAAGAGGGAGCTTTGGGCGAGCCCGTCAGCTCACACACATATACTCGCTCACGCACATAGACATAGAGGGTGAAGGACAATGATTGTAGAGATGCGTGCCGGCCTTTGAGTAAAAAAAGATTGACGGAAAACAGTGCTGGAAATTGGGATTGGTGGAAGTAAGAGAGAGAAACTGTCTGTCCTTGTCGACATGGCAGAAAGCT
This sequence comes from Notothenia coriiceps, assembly GCF_000735185.1. Lineage (NCBI taxonomy): Eukaryota > Metazoa > Chordata > Actinopteri > Perciformes > Nototheniidae > Notothenia > Notothenia coriiceps. Next base: position 62,305 of record NW_011368143.1, on the reverse strand, counting down.
TTATAAACACTTGGCTGACGAGGACTCTCCTTGGCCTTATGCCTTGAACTCATGCAGAAAAACATGACTACCGTGCCCCGAGGGATAAGATTTGCGGAGAGGAGGAGAGGCAGGAGGAGTGAGGGCGAAGTGAAAGAGAGGGACATGAGTATGGGGAAGGAGAAAAGGCCACAGGGGAGATTAAATGAGAGCCATAGAAAAGAGAAGAAAATTATCTCTTCCTGTTCTCCCTCTGGTTCCAAATGCTTACAGGCTAGTATAACAACCTTATAAATGTAACACAATACAACACATCTTATTTTTAGAGACCAAGTTGTTTAAACATGTAAACAACGAACATTTACGTCCCAATTAAAAAAGGGTCTATCCACGGAGTACGGTTGCCCCGAAAGTCAAAACAGAGGAACATTTTAGAAATGTGTTTTCTAAAAATTAAAATGGCATGTTTTTGTGTATTCTGAAAAATCCTGTTTCCGAAATGTTTCATGAAAAGTTTTTGTTGTTTATGTGAATTGTGTGTTTCGTGAAATGTTGTTGTCTTTGGTTATGTGTCGTTTTTGTTCAAATGTTTGGGTGTTTTCAGAAATGTTTTTGTGTTGTATATATCTGATTTTATCTTTTACGAAAAGTTTTGTTGTGTTTTTCTGTGAAATGTGAAAAGCAGGAGATGAGGCTCAGGCTTAAAACAAAACAAAACAACAACAAAGCACATTTCAGATCAAGTTTGACTGGTCAATGATCTACAGGTGCAGATAGCAGCATGATTCATTTTGGGCCGAGACGAGAGGCGGCGGATTGGTTCCAAATGAAAAAGCTGACTTTCAAATAGGAAGACAAACAGAGAGAGGGAGAGGGGCCTGATGGTGGCGTCGGCTCTTTCTGGCTGTATTAGGGAGAAGAGGAATAGCGTGGCAGGATGTGTTTAAATCAGAGCGCTCTATCTTGTAGTGGGACACATTTCATTAAGCCCAGCAGCTGGGGCCGCGGCTCCATGCGTCCCCACATCTATCATACAAATCCATCAGGCCTGTCTCCTTTCCTGCACTGATAGCATGTGTGTGATAGGAGCCCGTCCGCCTGATCAGACAACTCACTGACTGCCCGCACTTATTCATTTCCACTTCCATCTTCCCCTTTCCCCGTTAACATTTCTCATTTGCGCTCTCCCTCTGTTTGGTTCTCTCCCTCTATGATGATCTCCAATTCCCTCCCATCCACCTTTGTCCTTTATTTCTTGCTCAGCCCAATTTTTTTTTGGAGGGGTATGCAGGGTTCTGAATGGATTCTGAACCCTGCTGTTCCTGCTTTGTTTCATTCTATTCCCTCATGCGTCACCGCTCTCTGTCTCTCTTGCTCAGATCTTTAATCATAGTAAAAATAGAAAAACAACAGCATTACAGAAAAAGAGTCTGCTTTCAAAATAAAAGCACTACAACACACACGTAAAATGTACTTTGGTATCAAAGCTAACCTGCACTTAGCCACTTTGCTAACGGCAGATTGGTTAACTTTCTGATAGCATTTAAGCTAACGCAACTAGGAAGAGAGGGAGATTGTATTGCAATAAGAAGCAAGTTAGTGCAAAAGGTTTAAAAAAAATAGTAAATGTCCAATGTCTACTCCTAAAAAGTAAAGTTTAATGCGTTAAATGTGCATCCTCTCAAATATCCAGCAGGGCACAACTTTCAAGGGATCCCAACCAAAGTCATAGCAATAAAGCTAACAAGGATACTAAAAAGCAGCTGTAATGATCTTGGTGTTTTAATGTTTCCGGTTTTACTTTGAAATATATTCTCTCTTCGTGTCTGCTTTTACTTCCTGTCTTCGTGTTTTGTCCCTCCTCAGTGATTGCCCTGATTATTTTCACCTGTGTGTGATCTCCTTGCTGCTCCTGTGTCTTTACCTGCCCTTTCATGCTTCATTTCAAAGTACTCCTGTCTCTACATTTGCCTGTCTGTCCAAGTGATCTTTGTCAGTCTGTCGTTATTGTCTGCGTTGAATACCTTTTGATTTTGCCTCACTCAATCAAACCTTCTCCTTTGTTTTACATGGCCTGCTCTCAAGTTACAGCTAGCTTTCTGTTCATATTTTAAAACCTGCTCCCTTCCTAAATACTGCATTTGGGGGCTGCCTTACAAAAGTGACGAATTGTAAATGTAGTGACTTTTGCAAGTAAAAATTGAAATCCAAATTATAATCTTTTCCCAGATTAATCCAAGTAGTTTTGTTGACAAAAACCAATACATGTTGAAAATGTAACCCACTATCCTGCATGATAAAAAATATACACAAATTGATACTGAAAGCATTATTACATGACACCAAAGTCATCACCAAAAGCCTGTTTATGTTGAGCTGAGCTTCAATAATTATTTTGTAAACTGAAAAATGAAGACGGGTTTGATCAGAGTTTGTATCTAGTTGGCAAGGTGTAAACAATAGTAGGCTACAGTTGGGTGCTACTTAGAAATGATTTATCTAATATATCATTCCAATCACTTGCACTATTTTACTATTTCACTTTTTTCCAATTTTTTTCTTTTGTATTTACTATTTACTTGCACTATTTGTTTCTGTTTATCTGTTTTATTGTGTTGCACTGTTGGAGGAGCCTGTGACCTAAGATTAAAAGCCTTGAACCTTAAAAGTTGCACATTAATTGTGTCTGGGTATCATTGTAGATTGAGTCTGTACAGTCTTGAGTCTTTAAACACAACATAAAATTAAGTATTTTGCAAAAAAGAAGGGGACTAGAATACTGAAGGAAGCTGCAGCTGCAAATGGTAGCATGTGGGTGTGTAGGCAGATTAACAGTGTTAAAAGTGTCAGGTTATAATGGCTGAGCAGCGCACCTGCATTAATATGATTGGACATTTCCAGTCAGCTGTTAGCCAAGCAGCTGATGATGCACAAAACAAGCAGCTGATGTTTGACTTTAGTGCTCTAGATGCGAGGTAAAGATAAATAGAATACATTGCGGGTCATTTCACCTCCTAAAAAAATCAATTTGACAAAGCAACCAAATGCATGCTGCAATTTTATTGTTGAGCAATGTTTAATGTGATATTAAAACATTTTGACAACACTAGCTCAATTGATGATGTTCATAAAGCCACTGATCATGAGTAATTCGTTTGTGTGCCATTCATAAATCAGATTGTCCAAAAGCAAAACTGGAGCAAGAGAAAGGCAATGCAATACACACGTAATTTAAGTGCAGGGTAGCTAAAGACCCCCCATTTAACTCCTGATACCTAAGCAGACTTCTTGAATAAAAGCAATCCGTGTCCTTCTCTTTCTATTGTAATGTCTTCGCTTTGTGTGTCTGATAACTTTGTTTCTTCCTGATCTGTGTGCAGCCCTCCTCTGTGCTCAGCAGCATGCAAACACTGGGTGGTAATTGGAATGGGTGACGCTGTCTGAGGGGGGG
>NW_011368143.1:56333-58868 GCF_000735185.1 Notothenia coriiceps | reverse complement strand
GGGGGGGGGGGGGGGGGCGCAGCCAATTAGGGGGCTCCGGTCTGGGAGCTTCAGGGTTGAGGGGCCACGGTGTAGCTTGTTGTCCCGATATTGCTCTTCTGGCAGCGTAACAATCAGTATGATCTGCGCCGAGCGTGAAAGCCGGGGACTATCGCGCCGCAAATCAAAGGTCCATTCTGAGGAGATGAAGCTCATCAAACGCCTGACCTACAAACTACTTATAATACGGTTGGTAATCAACCATTATGATCTCTCAAATCCGATAATGAGGGGTGTTCGTTTAAGGGTTAAGATATGTGGATATGGAGTTCAGAGGTGTTTTTGCCTGGCTGAATGCTAATTCTGCTTATTTCTTATGATTCTCAGATTTCCTCTGGTGGTATACAGAGGTGAATCTCACTCTGCCTCCTATACAGTACAGTATATTAGTCCTGAGAGAAAACTCCTGAAACCAAGGTCTTTTTATTAAAGGGATCTATGATGGTTATTTTCAGGTGACTTTTTGTATTTTGTGCCTCGACTGTGACATGTTATCATGCTTTAATGTTCCAAAAGGTCTTTATTGTTCTCATACGGCCTTTGCTGCACAACTCTTTTCACCCTCTGTCTGAAACCAGAGCCCAGTCTGCTCTGATTGGTTAGCTGGCCGTACAATGTAGACGTCCCATACAATTGTCACGTACAATGTGTTGGAGCACTAGCCAATAGTAGAACGAGTGTTACAAAGTCATGACACTATGTTACGGAGGAACTCTGGTAGGGGTGGGATTTTAGCCTTTGCAGTCCATTTACCTGCACTAAAACCTACAAAACACTACAGAAAAGGGAAAAACCGAAAAAGCACAATAGGGCCTCTTTTAAAGCTCTATGGAGTCTTAAGAGATACCCAGTCTGAATCAACTTTCTTTTTACCTCTGAAGAAAAAACATGTGGTGATGGTATACAACAGAAAAGATGGAACAAATGTAATGTCTTTGGATTTATTCAAATTCGAAAAGGGTTAGGGTTAGCAAATTAGTGAACTGATACACCAACTCATTTGGGGCTTGAGGCATAATATTTTCAGGTTTTAACATATTTTAACAGTCATTCTTGTATCTCAGTAAGGGCTTGAGGACATTTCTTTCAATTCGGCACAAACGTCCACAAGGATGAACGGATGTACTTATTGTAATTTAGTCAAAGAATTTAGCCTTTTCAATGTTAAGGGTTACTTTGACCTAAAAACCCGCTTTTGTCGATAACTCAATAATTTGTGTGCTTATTATGACAATTTCTTAATTTGGGACACACGTGATTGTTAAGGCCCAGATACACCGGCCCAAAATCGGCAGTAAATGGGAGTCAGGCCAAACATGAGCGTGGGCACGCCCTATTCGGAGTGGTGTGCGCCGCACCGTCGGGTCCTTTCTGCCGACCTGACGCCTTTTCTTGCCGATTCAACATGTTGAATCGGCGTCGAGAACACCACCGGAAGTCGGACAAAGGGATAACACTGATTGGCTGTTCAGCTAGCGAATCAGTGCATGAGAAGCGTTAACGGAAGTGAGGGAGGTAAACAAATGATTTAAAATGGAAGATGGAACACACACGGACGGCTATTTCACCTCATGGGTTTATAGAGCTCCTGTTCGTTCATGTTTTCAATGGACGAGAGTGAAAATGGAAAGAAAAACGCTATTTGTTGTTTGTTTATATCACGGAGTCTGTTCTTCTTCTCTGTCTTCCGGTTGTTCCGGTTGTTGCCTCTTTTGAATGATGAATACACACTACCGCCGCCTGCTGGTAAGGAGAGTTATTGCCACTCACGCATGCGCAGTTCATACGTGCTCGGCTCGGATTTGCGGTGTGTTCCAGTGTGCGAAGTCGGCAAATACGCAGGAGAGTCCGGCGACGCAACAGTCGGTGTCGGCGACTTCTCAGGTGACTGGCCGGTGTATCTGGGCCTTTACTCTCACCTGAACTATCGCACTGAGGCTCTCTCGCGACATAATAACAATAACTAATTACGTAGTCCACAAAGAATCCAAAGTTTTTCTGTGCATTTTGAGTGTGAATTTACTTTCGCCAAATCAAAATAAAATAATTATTTTCTCGTGTCAACGTTACACTTTTCACGTCATCATATCATAATAAACGTTAAACCACACGCTATCATATATCATAAATTTTTTTGTTAATCATAATATATAAAAAAAAATCTTTGTGGAACTTCAAAGTCCCCCCCGCGACGCGCCGAGACAACGCCGTGGGAGGTTTTGTTGCCATCCCCTTTGTGACCTATCACAAATTAGTTGCTATCCAAAAGGGCGGGGGGGATTTCCCACTAACCAGACGTAGTCCATAATAACACTAACCGAGAAAACCCCGGTGTAGTTTTAATCTGCGGCGACAGTAAGGAACGTATGACTTTGGTGTGTATGTGTGCATCCCTCTTCGGCCCTGCTTTTCATGTGACGCCTGCTTTTCATTGCTCGCTAAAATAGGCTCGGGGTTTGTTGAAACTGGCCGGTTTAATGCAAGTCTTACAGTTGA
>NW_011368143.1:52756-56288 GCF_000735185.1 Notothenia coriiceps | reverse complement strand
CGTGGTGTTATTAAAAGATATTCCATAATCGGTTCTTCATATTTTTAATGTATTTTTCATTGTTTGTTCTAGTACTAAAGGTCCAAGAAGTCCCACAATTGAATTTAATATTCATTGACATGTTAACTATTATCGTAAAGCGCTTCATGGGAGTAATTGTGGGTGATACATTTTCTAAAGTATCACGATATGTATCGGGATATCGTAAAAAAGTCAACGATATGCATCTCCTTAGGAAGTTGCTCCAATATAAGCCGCAAATGCTCAAATGTGTTAGTTGGTGACTTCTAACTAAATATGTGACACAATAATGTGTTTCATCTGACGATACAACTCAAAAAAACAAAATGATGGCATTGTCTAAAAACAAGACCCGATATCCTCACTGCTACTTGTGTTACTTCTGAAGTTAATTGGTTCTTATATCCAGGTGGTAGAGACATTCTGATAGATATTAGACTTCAAGTTTTTGTACCTCCAACGCTTTTTGCAGTTCTCTTTACAGTGGGTGGCTCCCAAGGGTCGTGTAAATGTGAGAAACCGTGTGAGTGTGAAAGCAGGGAGACGTTGGGGTGGAATAGAACAAACCTGCTGAGTGGACCCTCGGCTGGATGTAATAGCATTTCTAAAGTCAAATAAAGCTTCAGTGCGGAGGCCTAGTCTGTGGCAAACAGAGTTCACCTTTTGTACAGGAGCTCAGGATTGCATAATGAAAATAAAAACCGTGAAGTTCCCTTCCTTCTGCGTTTCATGTTATCTCTCCTAAAACTCGGCCCTTTCCTGCCTCTGTTTGGAGTTACTCTGATCGCTCAGAAGGACTAAGCTTTAGTTGTTGGTTAACTGTTTATGGGATCTTGTTTTAATAACGCTCCAAAAAAAGAACAATTGTGTCTCAGTATTTCCTCCCACGTTGGCCCATGTTCTGTCAGGCTTCTCATCCAGATGCAGATGAGCTTTATAGGAATTATCAGTTAGTGGACACGAGCGATAGCAACGGAAGGAGATGAGTAGTAATGAACAGTAGTCCTGAGGAGATGATGACCCCCTGAGGAGCTTGCTGAGTGGGAGTCGGGTGGAGAGCTCGTTGCTCAGAGGAAGAGGAATCTTATTCTGAACGTCATAATAGCATCCTGCTGTTCATTGTCGAGGGGTGCCAGCACCACTGTGTGTCTGCAAATATCTTTAAACATCCACATAGGACAGGGTTGAACCAAAGTAAGGATTAAAACACGGCATAAAAAAAGGTCAAAAGTTAACACAATAAACCAACGATATGGCTCACACTTTTGAGAACGATATCTTAAAGTGGAACTATCATGCTACTATTTGAATAAATAGTGTAGCGACCATACCTAATATAAGGCATATTTATACTTTTTTGATTTTTCAAAATACCAAACAGATCATGCATTTTAGGCCATTCCTCATTTCTCTCAATTTAACACTTGTCTTTGTATCATGGGCTGATTCTGTGAGACAACAGCACCATCTACAGGTCCTGGCATATGTACTACAGCGTCTCCAGCGCTTCCAACGGCAATTGTCCGTCGGCTGTCTCCTCCTGATTGGTGGAGTTGGCCCAATAGCCGTAGCGCCACTTCTGTGACGTCATAGAAGTGTTCAAATCTGGATCAGTCTGTATCAGATCCGTTGCAGCCCCTTTTTAAGAGATTTGGGTATGGAGGGAAATAGAGAGGGTTGTGTTTTCTGACACTTGGTGAGTTCCCTGGAACACCGGGGACACATATTCATGTAGAAAAGACGTACACAAGCGCATTTTGCATGATAGGTCCCCTTTAAGAAGGTCTTTCCCGATTATGTTTTGGCCCATCTCATCTCTACTCAAAAAGGAACAAGTTATTAAAATCATTTTAGGGGTACAGATTTCCCAGAATTCAGCTGATACAGAAAAAACTGAGAATCCGTTTTAAACCAGGGAATAAGAAAAATATTTACTTGGAGAGACTTGAAGTGTTTTTTAATAAGAAAATGCCTCCTTAAAATAGTGAAAAGACTGAAAAACAAACCGTTGGGGTTTCACTACAGATAAATATAAAATAATACATTCTGTAACAATAGAGTTAAATCTAATAAAGGAATTCATATATCTTTAAAATATGTGTTTATACGAGGTAACAATGAATATTAAAGGATCGATTTGGTGGGAAATCAGCTGGAAGTCTTTCTATCAACGTTCAAGAAGCAGATTTCAAACTGAGGTCTAAGGAAGGAGATGAAAAAGAGAATTCAAACATGATTATTATTATATATATATTATTATTATACATATATATATAATATAATATTATATATATATACATATAATATTGTCTGATATTATTATTATTATATATATATATCACCGGACATCAACGGTCGATTCAAAGCAAGTCAAGTTGATGTGTGGGTTATATATATTATGATTTCCAAAGCCACGAAGAAGGGGTCAAAATCGTGAGGTGCATTATGGGAAATGTGCCAGAGTGCGAAGACGATGAAGGATAGCCGCAAGTAGCTGCTGGCATTAAACAGGTCAGCTGTCAAAACAACACCCACGGAGGAGGAAGGGAGGGGAGGGGAGATGTGAGGAAGAGGAGGAGGGAGAGTAATTCTGGGATGCACAGACCCTCCTCCCTTTCTCTCCCTTCCTCCATCAGGAAACCCCCAGCGGTTTTGAGTGGAAACCAGATCTCTGATCTCTCGTCTGCGTGTTGCGCTGGGACGTCCCGGCCTCATTATCGGCCTCATTACCGTCCCCTTTTATTCCCTTACAGAAATACTATCTCCCCCAAGCCTTTGTCTCTCCCTTCTTCTGTTCCTCTCTCTCTCTTTCTCTGTTTTCATCTCTTTCTGTCCCCGTGTCCTCCCCAGTTGACCATTAGAGGGCCAATGATGTAATCAACTGCTCATTAGTCATCGTGATTGACAGCTGGCATTGTGGGGGGGCGGGACATGATGGCGGGTCAGCCCGTCAACTTCCTGATTTAAATTCAAGACAGAGGGAGAGAGGAAAACAGATGCAACAACAAGCGTAGTGTGTGTGTGTGTGTGTGTGTGTGTGTGTGTGTGTGTGTGTGTGTGTGTGTGTGTGTGTGTGTGTGTGGGTGTGTGTGTGTGTGTGTGCGTGTGTGCGTGTGTGTGTGTGTGTGTGTGTGTGTGTGTGTGTGTCTGGTGTGTGTTGTGTGTGTGTGTGTGTGTGTTGTGTGTGTTTGTGGGTTTGTGTCGTGTGTGTGTGTGCATGTATTACTGGTGTATATGTGTGTGTGTTGTTAGAATGTGTGTGTGTATATGTTGTGTCCACCACGTGTGATGTGAAATAGCTGTGTGTGTCGTGATAGTACGATAGTTAGTGTGTGTGTAATACATATCACCATCAATTACTGTGTGACTGAGTTTAAATTCAATGTAACAGCAACAAACGTGACCGCGAACCAACTGCAACCGTGTACAAACACACAAAAAAAAAAAACTTATCCTAGAGAGGGCACAGTCACAGATGGGATCAGAGTGCAAGGTGCCTGCTGGGAGGGAA
>NW_011368143.1:51449-52741 GCF_000735185.1 Notothenia coriiceps | reverse complement strand
TAAAAGGTCCAAGAAGTCCCACAATTGAATTTAATATTCATTTGACATGTTAACTATATCGTAAAGCGCTTCATGGGAGTAATTGTGGGATGATACATTTTCAAAGTATCACGATATGTATCGGTATCGTAAAAAAGTCAACGATATGCATCCCTAGGAGATGTTGCTACAATATAAGCCGCAAATGCTCAAATGTGTTAGTTGGTGATCTTCTAATAAATATGTAACACAATAAGTGTTTCATCTGAGATACAACTCAAAACAAAATGATGCATTGTCTAAAAACAAGACCCGATATCTCACTGCTACTTGTGTTACTTCTGAAGTTATTGGTTCTTATATCAGGTGTAGAGACATTCTGATAGATATTAGACTTCAAGTTTTTGTACCTCCAACGCTGTTTCCAGTTCTCTTTACAGTGGGTGCTCCCAGGTGTAAATGTGAGAAACCGTGTGAGTGTGAAAGCAGGAGGACGTGGGGTGGAATAGAACAAACCTGCTGAGTGGACCCTCGCTGGATAAATAGCATTTCATAAAGTCAAATAAAGCTCAGTGCGGAGCCTAGTGTGGCCAAACAGATCACTTGGCAGGAGCTCAGGATTGCATAAGAAAATAAAAACCGTGAAGTTCCCTTCCTCTGCGTTCATGTTATCTCTCCTAAAACTCGCCCTTTCCTGCCTGTGTTTGGAGTTACTCTGATCGCTCAGAAGGACTAAGCTTTAGTTGTGGTTAACTTTTATTGGGATCTTGTTTTAATAACTCCCAAAAAAGAACATTTGGTCTCAGTATTTCCTCCCACGTTGGTTCCCATGTTCTGTCAGCTTCTCATCAGGATGCAGGATGAGCTTTATGGACATTATCAGTTAGTGGACACGAGCGATAACAACAAGAGAGATTGAGTAGTAATGAAAGTAGTCCTGAGGAGATGATGATCCCCCTGAGGAGCTCTGAGTGGGAGTCGGGTGGAGGAGCTCGTTGCTCAGAGGAAGAGGAATCTTATCTGAACGTCATTAATAGCATCCTGCTGTTCATGTCCGAGGTGCAGCACCACTGTGTGTCTGCAAATATTCTTTAAACATCCACATAGGACAGGGTTGACAAAGTAAGGATTAAAACACGGCATAAAAAAAGGTCAAAGTAACACAATAAAACCAACGATATGCTCACACTTTTGAGAACATATCTTAAAGTGGACCTATCATGCTATATCTGAATAATATAGTGTAGGACCATACCTATATAAGGCATATGTATACTTTTTATTTTTCAAAATACCAAACAGATCATGCATTT
>NW_011368143.1:15393-51415 GCF_000735185.1 Notothenia coriiceps | reverse complement strand
TGTGTGTTGTGTGTGTGTGTGTGTGTGTGTGTGTGTGTGTGTGTGTGTGTGTGTGTGTGTGTGTGTATCTGTCAATCATTATGTGTGGCTGGTTTAATTCAATGTACAGCACAACGTGAGTGACCTGCACCGTGTAGATTATCTGGGAGGGCAGACAGATGGGGGTGCAAGGTGCTGCTGGAGGGGAAGCGTCTATCCTGAATACAGAGAATACAGCGTGAACAACAAATGTCTTCATGACATGCCAGATCAAAAGACAGTCATTAATCACGACTGTCTGTCCCTCAGTGACACCCAGGCCTCTTATTATGTGGCGCTACACACTCCTAACCATTGTAGCTGTCACTCTTTATGCATTTATCTGCACCAAGCTCCTGTTCCTGGAACCAGAGTGACAGCATAGGCCTCATTTACTCTGGGGACACAGTGGACATGTCCCTTTTGAAACGGTCCCCATTTGTCCTCATTTCTTTTTTTTAACGATTGTGAAGAACAGCTTGCACCGAAACATTTGAAGTAACAAATGAAAAAACACTTTCAGAAAGGTTTATTTGCTAATTAAGAAGACATCAAATGCAATGTAAATAGGAAATACAGTTTAAACAGTGCATTGTCATCAAACTGATCAGAAACGTAATAATTATATTCCAATTAGTGTTCGAAAACACTTTTATATTAAACATAGTATCCAGTATTACATATTATTTGGAAGCAACCTAAGCGTACTTTGAAGTTAATAATGATATATCTGAATGTGATGTTGACCAGCAGGGTGTCTTTGACTGAAGAGAGAGCAAACAGTTAAAGTTTGACGGATCATAATAAAGCAGAAAGTGAAGGACAGAGTGAGAGAGTGACCGACAGGAGAGTGACAGGAGAGGAGGGAGGTCTGACAGTGATTAATGAGCCTCTCAGTGTGTGTGTGTGTGTGTGTGTGTGTGTGTGTGTGTGTGTGTGTGTGTGTGTGTGTGTGTGTGTGTGTGTGTGTGTGTGTGTGTGTGTGTGTGTGTCATAATTATTGGGGCTGCTAAAGGGCTTTTCCAATTGAACGTAGGGGCGTAGCGTCAACCGTGATATTTTAAAAATGGTATATTGATATAATGTTGATATTGCACACCTCCAGAATGTCACTGTCCGTAAGTGTAATTGTTATTTTTGTACGCTTTCAAACGGTTACGGTGACAGACTGTTTCCACTAATGTTTTGAGTGTAATTCATTGGAGATAAAAGAAAGAAATGAAGCCACATCTCAAGTCTCTTTGAAAGCCTGTGTTTACCTTAACTACACGTGCAAGTTAAGTGAGGAAAAGTAGAAGAAACACTTTGATAATTGCAAGCGCAGAGTTGTAAAGACTAAGCCGAGATTATTCAGCCCTACTTGAGCTACAAACATGTATCTCACATATGTCCCTTTATGGAGCAAAAGTCTGAAAGCGAAAAAAAAAGATCTGAAAGTGAAAAAAAGATTGAAACCTGAACAAAAAGATTTGAAACTGAAAAGATAATTGTTTTGAATCTGAAAACGTAAAATCGGAAACTGAAAAAAATACAAGTATTCAAAATATGTATAAAAGTGAAATATGAAAATAAATATTTTATTAAAAAAAATTGCTGAACAGAATCAAAATAATATTCAACCTGAACAATTATTTCAAATACTTTTTTTTGTTTTGAATACAACATTGTATTTTTCAAAGTTCAGGATGAAAACTTGGACTTTCAAATAAATTGTATTTTTTTGAATGATAAGATAAGATAAGAATGTATTTATCCCGAAGGAAATTGTTGTGCCAGAGTAACAAAATACAATAAACACAATAAACACAGCAGCAAAAAGAGCAATTAAACATCCACAGACAACATGAAACGTAGAAACATAGAAAGTCACACAATCAATGCAATTATTATTAGCAGTATTTAGTAGTTATAGTGCAAAAATTAAAACGTAGTGGCAGTTACGTAATTGCACGTTATCATAGTATTATTAATAATACTAATAATAATAATATGATATAATATTGCACATAGTTATATATATATAGCAGCGAGTGTATTGCAGTGATGGAACTTACAGTATATTATAGTGTTGGTGTGGGAGTTCTCAGTGCCCTTTACTTAGGGGTGAAGAACATCAAAACTTATGACCCTGAAATAGCTCCATGTCCCTTTCCCTACAAAACATCACCACACAATCCAGACAGACTCCTAAAGGCCGTGACCTCTGCGCTGCAAACTTCCTGTTATTAGCCATCCAGATGACATCACTGCTCATCCATCATCTCACTGGCTGCAGTGATTGCCACTGATAGTGATTGGTGATTGTGAAACATGCTGATTAGACTAAGCACAGGCAGTTGTGTACTGACTTTATGTATACGTGTGTGTATGAGTAGATGGTGCTGCGGAGAGGAGTTGAGGTTAAAACTTGATTGCTGTTCAACCTGCTGACCCTGACCGTGAACCCTGACAACTGCACAGCTTCTTCCTCTTCCTTCTACGTCTCATCACTTTTTCCTCTTTTTCACTCTTAGTTACAGGTGTTGTTTAGTCAAATAAAAACCATGGTTACATATGACTTATTTAAAGGCCCAGTGAAGTGTGCACCTGTGCATNAAAAACCCGGCCACATAGACCCGAATTGTTAAGTGCACACAGTGGTTTAATTCTTAACAGTATTATTCGTGTTTAATAACTCAATAGCTGTTTCCCCAAAATACCAGTTTCATTGGAAATTGTAAACTTTTTCGATTTAAGAAACTGATTTAATGTTATTCATGTAGGCAAGTAGGAACACCTGCACCAGGCTGTAACTTTCTTCTTACAGAGTTCGGAGAATGACTCTATGTTCTTACCTGACAATTTTAATACAATTTTTGGACTTTGTATAATACGGAGTCGCGCGGGTTTACTCAACCACATAGTCAAGGTGATTAACGATTGGGATTAGGAAAGCTATAAACATTAGTTTCCTGAAGGTAAAGCAAGGTTAGAAAGACATCGCTCGGACCTTCTAAAAGTTAATGCATCAAACGAGGAATGGATGGACACAAACATTATGCCATGTCCTCTCTGCCGATTGGACTCTAGGAAGGGTAAAGGATAAATAAACAGTAAAGAAATGGCCCACCGTAATTCGGGACCGTTTATTTTCGGTAACCATCAGTGGCTGTATAGCAAAACTAATAGTCTGCCCCGAAGTAGCAATCATGGGAGTCGGGCCGAACATGAGCGTGGGCACGCCCTATTCGGAGTGGTGTGCGCCGCACCGTCGGGTCTTTTCTGCCGACCTGACGCCTTTTCTTGCCGATTCGGCGTCGGGAACACCACCGGAAGTCGGACAAAGGGATAACACTGATTGGCTGTTCAGCTAGCGAATCAGTGCATGAGAAGTGTTAACGGAAGTGAGGGAGGTAAACAAATGATTTAACATGGAAGATGGAACACACACGGACGGCTATTTCACCTCATCGGTTTATAGAGCTCCTGTTCGTTCATGTTTTCAATGGACGAGAGTGAAAATGGAAAGAAAAACGCTATTTGTTGTTTGTTTGTATTACGGAGTCTGTTCTTCTTCTCTGTCTTCCGGTTGTTCCGGTTGTTGCCTCTTTTGAATGATGAATACACACTACCGCCGCCTGCTGGTAAGGAGAGTTATTGCCACTCACGCATGCGCAGTTCATACGTGCTCGGCTCGGATTTGCGGTGTGTTCCAGTGTGCGAAGTCGGCAAATACGCAGGAGAGTCCGGCGACGCAACAGTCGGTGTCGGCGTCGGCGACTTCTCAGGTGACTGGCCGGTGTATCTGGGCCTTTACCTGCAATTTGAATTGGGGCGGAGGCATATTACAACAAGGTGGTTATCCTACGACAAATAAAACCTCAAGGAAAATAGATTATGTACAAAAGGTTCAGGAGTTCAGCGCATGAACATTGTAAAATTAAGACTTAAGTACAAACAAAGAAAGACAGAAAAAAGTGAATATTTGTTTAGGGAGTGGGTGGAAAGCAAAATAATTTAATGATGACTAAGTGTGATCAGCGTTAAAATCTGGACTAATCCAAATTAATGGGCTGATCTAAGTGCACACTGTAGATGTGATAACTTATCATTGGCTATTTGATGGTTGCCCCAAACTTCTGCTGAAACGGCTCCTTCTTAACTCCTGACTTTAGTTTTTTGTGTCAACATCACTTCATCCTGTTTCGCAACACTGTCACACGTATTACTGAAATTCACACTGTGAGCGGATCATATTACTGCCGCTCCAGCCGGTCAGATTAGAGCGTTATCCAACTTCTTTTTTGTAATTTGAACTCGCCCTATTTATCTACTTTCGGAAGCGATTGTGCCGATGTGTTTAATCTCCCGGGTGCTTTAATACTGTTCATCAAACAGCACTCCCGCCGCACTGTTGACGGCTTCAGCTGCTTACCAAAAATAGCTGGGGGAAAAGTGCTCCGCTTCTGGGGCAGTTTTAAAGTGAAATGAATTCCATTCTGAAAAAAAAGGAGAGGATTCATTTTTTTATCACAGGTGGCCTAAATATAAAGTCCATAATTCAAACATGTTTTACATTCCTTGGTAAATCATCTACATTTTGCAAAGTGAAACAGTACCATAAACAAAACTGCACCTAAATAGACGCCCGTTGCCATATTTCTATTATTTGTAAAAATACATGTTTTAAATGTGTATTGTATTGGTATAAATAAGTATACCACATGTATGGTCTATTTTGAAGATGTTGTAATCTTTTCATCAATCACCATAAAAAAAAATATATATATAATTATAAAGAGCATTGACCTATTGACCTTTCAGATGAACATCTCAGATAATATATTTATGATACATTATGCAAAAATGAAAATGAACTAATTCATATCTACAATTATTTTTGATAGTTGTAAAGTTGAAATGTACCTTATAAATACAAAATAAATATCCTTAGGTTGTGGATTAACAAAAAAAGAATATAAAACAAATCTGTCATTTTGTCAACCAAACCCTTAATTGATAATGAAAATTGCAACAGCGCTCATCGAAAACAAGTACCAACGTTAGAAGTAAATATTTGTCACTGCGGCTGGTGGGAAAAAACAAGTGAAGCAGCGATGATCATAACAACATCACCTAAAGCATGTACGACACTTTTATCTTGTCTAGACTCGGCTGAAGACACTTCAAAACCATTAAACGTCTCCCCTGGGCTCCCACTTTCAAGAGGCTCCTGTTTGCTGTTTAAACATAACTGTGGTCACTAAGAATTTCATCACATTCCTATAAACTCTTACTTAAAGTCATGACATATTGGACGGATAAACCAGCCAACCATCCATATGGCTGTTTAAAAGCTCACTAAGCTCCCCTGCACATGTGTGGGCGAACTTACCTTCCACATCGAAGTCCAACATATTTAGAAATGGTGTTTTGCCTTCTTACACTCTGTTGTGTTGATGAGCACATTCTAGACAACATGGCTTACAAACCCCCCGCACTTTCCAATTAATTAAGTGCAGTGCGTTGATTAAATGTAATTACGCTAGATGGGGTTGAAAAACAATGGTTGAGTGTGTGTTTTATTAATTTGATTAATTAAATACGCCTGTGAGAAACGACTGGGGCTTTGATCTGGGTCACGCTGGATGATCTCCACCTCTTCCTTCTTGCATGGTTGGTTTTTCTCGCCACCTGACCTGTCTCTCTGGCTTTTCAGCCCTGCCGCTCGCCGCTCTTTTAACTCTGGGTCGAAGAGGTGAAAGTTGAGCTCTGACTCTCACTGATTCCCTCTCTTTTCCACCGTGTAATCCCCCGGCCGTCTGTGGCCCGATTCCTTGTGAGCGGCAGATGTGAAGCTCATCTCAGACAGTCCCGACACGCTCCCTGACTCCATCTGTCTCAGAACATCGAGTGCTGCGAGGAGGGAGCTGTGGTTTTAGTGATTTCGAGCCAATCAGAGGATAAAAACGCAGAGTTTCACCTCCGGGGGGCGGGCGGTTGGAGTATGCCCCCTGCTGAGGAGCACCAAGGTGATCAGTGATGTAAGTTGCACTATGATTTAAAACCAGCGGTGGGAGAAGTACACGGTTATTTAGTTCCACTCCGGCACGTTTTAAAGTATGTTAGAAAGACTTCCATTGTGTTTTCCCACACAAAAAGCATTTTTGAAACTTTGAAAAAGGGTCTGGAAGCACATGCTTGTTCTCTCCCGTTGATTAACTCACAATCTGTGAATATTCAAATGTCTTTAAGTAAGAGTCAATTTTCGGTTAACTTCTTGACCCCTAAGAAGTGTTCTCAGGAGTGTGCAGCTACTTGAAACAGTGAAATCATACAGATACTAAAGGCTTGCCAACATTTGCACTGAACATATAAATATATAAAGAGGCTCTATTATACTTTCCTGCGATGATATATAGATATATAGATATATCTGCAAAGGCTAAAATCCCCCCTAACCCTAACCCCCCCTGAAAATGATTGTAATTGGTCCCCTTTAATCCATTATGAAGTCCATATACTTTGTATATAACACACTGAAACCCTGTCTTAGTTGTCCCATCTTTAAAGTTAATGGATATCGTATAAAGCGGGAACATTTTTTTGTACATTTAAGATTGGACTTACATTTATATACATTTTAAAAATATATGTTTTTATAAGCGGATATTACTGTATGTTTTTGCAAGAAAAATCACTGAAGATGAACTAGTATTCCTTATTCATCTTCAGTATTAAAGAGACAATATTGTTGTAAAGTTTGAACAAAATAACCCGAATTACTACATCTTTAAATTAAAAACATGTATTGTATTAATGTGACCCATACGACAGACAGAAAAGGGATCTCTGCTCTTGACCGTCATTTAAAATCCACTTCCTGTTAGCTCTTCATGTTTATGGAACCTCTACTTGACAGAATATAGCAGTCTATAATTATAACTTTGAAATACTGCAGTTGAGTAGATGTACTTTCGTAGAGTAAGTACTTTGGTTTTGAAAACTCCCCACAAATGCAGCCTGTCCTCCTCAAAAAAACGACCAAATAAGTTGATTGTTCAGC
Organism: Notothenia coriiceps; assembly: GCF_000735185.1. NCBI lineage: Eukaryota > Metazoa > Chordata > Actinopteri > Perciformes > Nototheniidae > Notothenia > Notothenia coriiceps. Next base: position 44,352 of record NW_011368143.1, on the reverse strand, counting down.
AGCTTATAACGACCTATTGTCACGTTTTAAAGTTTAGCACCTCTTGTGGTCGTGTAAGAAACAACAATTTGCGGCATATTGTCCCGTTGATTGCAAACGCTCCGGAGAGTCGTATATTCACAATCACAAATAACTCTCTCTGGAAAATCCTAAATTGTAGAATAGTTTGGACATTAAAATGCTTTTTGATTTGATTTCTAGCGAGAAGTGAATATTATACTTTTAAAATCCATGTCCAGTGGATGTGTAGGATCTATAGTTTGATAGATATTATGAAGATGATTTGAGGTCTCGTCAGGAGAACGTTGATAAACTACGTCTTTCCCCAAAGTGTCCATGTAAAGTTGGCATCAACCCTCACAGGGTGAAAACAGTATTTCCGCTCTTGAAGTTCTCATAATAAAACCGGAAGTATTCCGCTCTCTGTGAAATGATTTCACAGTATCTGCAGTACTCATTGTCACGATTCTCATGTTATGTCAGGTTTGGGTGTTTTTGCTGTTTTCCATGTCATGTTTTCCTTTGGGTTATTGTCTTGTCATTAGTTTCCCTGGTGTGTCTAATTGTCTGATTATGTTCACCTGGGCCCCTGTGTTTTCTCCTCCCTCCTCACCTGTGTCTTGTTGTGTGATTGAGTCTTGTGTGTATTTAAGTTCTGGGTTGTCTGTCTGTCTTGGTCGGTTCGTCTTGTTCCCTGACTAGTTCTGCGGTGAGTGTTCTGTTTGTCATTGTACATATATATCATAGCCTTGAAATAAAGGAAGTTTCAGTTTAAATCTGCATTTGGGTCCTGCTTGTTTCACAAACCGTGACACTCATCCACTAAAAAACATCAGTTTATCCTTGTTAATTACACAACATTGATTGGTTTAAATTGTGTACAATGCTTTTGTGTTTTTAACCTTCGATTCGGAGAAACAAATAGTTTTTTGGGAGTTTAGGATGGCCGAAGACACTACACTACCCATGATCCTCAGCTATGGTTTGGGACTGCAACTTCCGCTTTGCTTGACAAACCCCGTGATTAGTCCTCAAGCCCTGTGATTGGTTGTTGGCGTGGCAGTGCGCCAAGGTTACGCCGAGCGTCAAACAGCACTTTGAAATGGAATGAAACCACGGCAAACTATCCAAAACTGGACTCGAAAAGGCCCTAGAGGACGTGGAATCTAAAAGTACAATATACACAAATCTAATCCAAAAGCCTTTTAACGGCCAAACTATTCTACAATTTAGGATTTTCCAGAGAAGGTCGTTTGTGAATATACGACCCTCCGGAGCGTTTGCAATTGCCGCAAATTGTTGTTTCTTACACGACCACTAGAGGTGCTAAACTTTAAAACGTGACTAGAGGTCGTAATAAGCTGCTGAATAAACGACCTATTTGGTCGTATGAGTTGGAGGATTTGTTGCACAAATGCCATGTGAGGACAATCTGTCTTCTTCTCCTACTATCCAGCTCTGTCAGGGACTCTCCATCCATCTCTCACTCCCAATGAATCATTATCCATCTCCCTCCGTCCGACCCTCATTTGGCATGAGCAGTATTATAAGACGACGGTGTCCTTTCAGAGAGGATAACCACATCCCCACGGAAAGTGCTTGAGTAAATGACCGTGGGAAATGGGTGTACTTTAAAACAAAGTGATACTCGGTCCACGTGGAGGGGGAAAGACTTTTTCTGTCTCAATCCTCTCGTCCTGGTGTTTACCCCTTGCACCATATCGCTCCACATCTGAAAATCCTGACCGAACCTAAAAACCCCATTACAGACGCTAATCCCCTGCCGCGCTCACTCCTCGCTCAGGGAGGCAGAATGGCTAGACTCAGTGATTTCATTTCCTCTGAACCCATGCTAATACATCTGGATGGATTTTGCCTTGGTGTAAAGAAAAGAAAGTCTTATAATTAAATAAGAAATGCAGTGTGCATGACAAGATTGTTGCGATAAACACGTAAAAAGGCATTTGTAGATGAAAAGATGCTGTATTTACCCAAAATGCTATCATGAGAATAAAAAGGATAGACATGACACACACAAAAAAATGCAGTTGGTTTCAGGCTGTAATCTCCTTTAATGTACATGGCACAACAGGGGTTTTGCTAAATTGAAATAATGGATATAATGGGAATAATAGGGCCAAACAGCAGAAGAAAAGTGTATCACTTTCAGAAATAGGCTTAAGGATAAATGGGGTTGAGTTGAGACAGTAAAGTCAGATATAATTCCTACAATTAGGATATTTTCCATACTAGTGTTTTATTCCGACATGAGAGGAAATCAAGATAACTAGCCTACAAAGAAACGACTCACAAGAAGAGATTCCCGTTTCATGCCGGAACAGCTTTATGGTCACGGGGGCTGTGGAAAAATAAATGTGTCTCCTGACATAGATATCTTTAGCAGTCTGACTAAGAGCTGGATTTAAGGCTTTCTCTGTGCAGTTGACCCCAGGGGAGATCACTGTGCATGAGCAAAGAACAGAAGAAGAACTTTTCAAAACATTCACTCAGCACAGAGATGCTATAGTATTCATAGAGCAAAAAGTATTTCAACCGATTTGCTGTCTATTATTGAGTTAAAATCAATAAAAACCGAAAATAGTTATCTTACCCATCAATGACATGCTGCAAACCCAATGCTTATTATAACATTACTCCCTTGTGGTGATCTTAAGGCCAACAGTTGGCTATGTATACATCCAGCCAAAAAAGTTATATAGGCCTACTGTAGGAATGTGAGCACTTGATAAATGACAGTCCAATATTCCCTCTCATTTAAGCTCTGTCTTATATTTCTAATAACTTCTAAGGGATATATCTTTACCTGCCATACTGAGTTTTATTTGGCTGGACAAAAACAACATGACAGTGATTGGAGGGAATACAAAAATAAATAATCCATCAATAGAACCAAAACAATAAATAAATATATGTAATAAATATGCTCAAGTTTAGAACCCATCGGCTTTGGTCGGAAAGGATTTAAGCCTCCGTGGGCAACGGGTCTATTTTTGGCCAAGTCTTCCTCAACTGTATTGACTGCTGGTCAATACTTAGTTGTTACAGACCGATTAGCATCTCAAGAGCTATGAACGAATTTTGAGTTGAGAGATGACGTCTTTTCCTGGATTTTTCTACAAGTAGTTAGAACAAAATATAATTTCTTCTAATAAAAATATCAACAATTGTCCATCCAAAGCACATATCGTAATGTTGGCCAATGTTTTTTCTGCTTATTTAACTCTCCACATGGACCAAAGCCTGCAATACAAACGGACTACAAAAGTACTGCAAACACAAACCAGAGTGTTCCTGAAAGCAAAATCTTATCCCTGTCAAATTTGATCTGTTCTATGCGCTTTATCTTTCCTACGAACCGCGGACATATCTAATAAGCAACTCCTTTCCCATTGCACATGGTCATATCATCCAATGTTGTTATTTAAAACCAGTTTAGTATTCAACATTAGAAGTGCTATGCGGGTTAAAAAGACATAAACATTGCCATTCAGATCACATTCAGCTTTGTAGCTCTCGTCTGAGCAATGTTAAGCCCCCCATTTTCCTGCGGGAGATAGCACTTATAGAGGATCAACAGTTCCATACGGCTAGGAGACACGATACAGCTGCCCACTAATGCAAAAAATGGCAGATAGAAATCTCTCTGAGACTTTCTTTCCCATTTCTTCTACGATATTTATAAAGAGTGTTGTGTTGTCATAGAAATGCTTACAAAAATGGGAAACCAGGGCCACTAAATCAAATGACGCTGATTCAGAAATCAGTACTGTCCACAGAGGAACTGAAGGACCTTGAGATCTTAAAGGCTGACATAAACATGTGTCCCTTCTGTGTAAAGAGATTCTGAAAGTTCAGGAAAAAAGATTCGCTCACTTTTTGTCCTGATCCATTTCTATAAAAACCTGTCTGAAAATGAGCTGATCAGATTTTGCCCATGTTTTGGGTTGTGTAACCATTAGCCAATAACCAACCAAAGTAACCCCCCCCCACCTTATCACCTGAGGTGCTGCTCACACGGGAACGTTTGGGTTTATGCACACACAGTATGCGTTTTCAAAAAAGTCTTCCGTTCACACGTATTCGTTTCATTTGACGTGTCTGTTCACACGAGACCGCTGGAAACGCTGTAGTACATATGCCGGGACTGTAAGTGGCGCTGTACTTCCACACGAGACCGCTCGAAAGCGCTGGACACGCTGTAGTACATATGCCGGGACTGTAAGTGGCGCTGTAACTTCCCCCACAAAATACACCAAAAGCAGCGAAGAGGACCCCGGAGCAATGTTGCCATGGCTACCCTTCTGTTTATGCTCCGCGTGGATTTAGCAACATGTAGTAGTTCATGTAATTCTCCATGTCCACTTGTTGCTGATGGTTGTGGTAGAGGAGCTGTAGATTTTGCACTAACATCTGTAGCATGGTCAGTAGCATTAGCACTAGCAGTAGCTACTGACAGTAGCTACTGGCCAAGCTACAGCAGTGAGCAGCAGAGGCGGGGAGAGGTGGGGCTATCAGTATTCTTTCAGGAAATGATCGTAAAGAGGCGATTACACGGACTCGTTGGATCCCCCAGAGCGTTTCGTTTGCAAATCTATCCACCTTGGGACCTGTTATCGTTTGTGGGGTCCGTTTCTATCGTTTTGTTACGGCCTCGTGTAAATGAAAGGGCTATACGCAAGAGAAACCATGCGGATCCAACCCGTTTTGTTCTCGTGTAAACGGGGTCTGAATCTCCTCCTAGAGCACCATTGTGTTCTTTTTAACCAAATATCTCTCAGAGAATCAGCACTTTTGAAACAGGGCTGAAACGGAGGGGATTATGGGATGCTGCAATGCATGATCTGTTTGGTATTTGGAGCCAAACACTTCAGAGACATGTTTTGTATATATCTGAGACCTATACTCTATTGATGAAAAACAGTATAATAGGGGACCTTTAAAATAAAGGTAAGGTCATGAGCAAACATCAAATGACAAATAATGTCACCAAACGAGGAATCAGTATCAGATGCAGTGATGCCTGCTGGCACACTGCCCGTATCGGACCCCCTCTAAAGCCTCCTCGGGGGGCTTTTAATGGAACAACAGCTGTGCCGACGCAATTTTTCATTTAACTCACTTAGAGGCTGCCTTCTTATCACAGGGAAGCTCCGAAAAAAACACAGGGTCGCCCTTCCAGCGCTTCCCCTCTTTCTCAACTGCTCCCTAACGTGATTGTAAACTTTTAAAATGTAATTGCGCTTCTGGAGAATTGCTCAGTGAATTTGATCGCTGGAAAGCAAATACGCTCGATTCCTGAGAGTAACGCCGGCCAGTTCCTATCCCAGTACACAGAACGGCTCCACACACAAACTCACTCACACACCCAAGAGGGCACTCTAATATAATTAGGTACAAACCAATTATTCAAGCAATCAGTCTCAGTTTGATGATGTGTCAACACTCCTTGTCTGTCCTATTTCCCAAACTGTTCTTGAGATGCATCGCTAATTTTTTATTCATACTCAGCGCCCAAAAAAAGCATGCACTCTCTCCTCAATTTGAATCATTGTTTTGGCAATCAAGTTTGAGGAAACAGTTGACAAGAGGTCAAAAGTCGAGTTAGGAAATATTACCAAAAGTGGTAATTTGAACAAGACACTCTTGCTAGTTATCCTCCCACAGCATATGCCTAAAATAGACTGCTTATTAATACATAGAAGAAGCCATAACACCATGGGTAAGGAAGCAAAGCAATGTCAAAGCAGGCGAGGCACTTTTAGAGACATAACTCAATGGGGATAATAACTCAGAAGAATGAATACAAATTACAGTTGACAGATGGTATTGTATAATGTTAAAAGTATGTATAGTTACTGTAAATGAAGACAACTATGTATTAAATGTGCAAAGTTACACAAAGTTGCTGTTTAATATACCCAGTTCTTTATTACCCCATATTGTCTTCTCTTTTCATTGTTCAGGTACTGAGAATGTCCTCCTCAGGCAAGTTTTCCAAAACTTTGTTTGCATTCTGTTATTACTGGCAGCCGAATACTTTGTTTTTCTAATTTTGGCATCTGTGTATACCTCCACTTCCTAAATCTCTCAGTGACTTAGGAAAGCATCAGAAGTATTGGATTCAAAATCTCTCCACATCAATTATCATATACAGAACACACAAGCTCATGATCAAGATAAAGTTCAGACCCTCAAAATAACTTTTAAAAGTTTGCAACTTTCCTGTTAATTCACCAAAGGAAAAGCAATGGATTTTTATATATATGTCTTGTACTTTATTGAGAAGTTTTTGTTTTGCCTTTCTCTACAGGATTGATGTCAAAGGTCAGTAGATATAGATTCACTGTCTTGGTCAAGGACACAGGGGATTGAGCCATGGCATGAAGGCAGTTAGATGGGGTAATATGTTTTGAACATATACAGAATTCTAATGTCTTTCTTCACTGGGTGTGTAATGTCTTTAGTGGTGAGAATGACTTTGGTCTGGACCAATACATTATAAACCTTTGGAAAGATTGTCCATGCATTCATGGTTGCCAGAGGATGAATCATAATTACTTTATTCACTTTCCTTCTTTAACACCACCATGAATTTGAACATCTTAAATTAAAAGTTTCCAGAAATCAATGAAGTGGTTGCCTTTTGTCTGGTAAAGACCAGACAAAAGGCAACCATTGTGGCCAAAGGATGGATAATAATGGGTTTGGTCAATGAACTTATCCAGTGACATATCTCAATATCTATTTGATGAAATGGCATAACTGATTTGGTTCAGTCGTTCATACTGTAAAGACAGTTTGATTTATCTGGTTCACTTATGTACTCTTATGTTAGCCTGTTACCCAATGCAGTGTGACCTTCACCTCTCCACATCACATAATACATTGACTGTGACCTTGTCTCAGTCAACAAACTCTTCCAGTCAACTATAGCTTGCAAACTTATGAAGGAATGCTTGTGCTTTCTGTATTTCAAGTGAAACCCACTTATGATGATGCTTCCAAAATATGTCAACTTCTCTTGGCATAACATCTAGCTAAGGCTTGATTAGCCCTAAAATAGGATCCTTTGGTAATGTTCCTCTCAAAGTGTCCTCCTTCTGCCAACATCACAATCATTCATCGGTCCTCTGTATCGAGATTCAAGTGATACGTTTCTAAAATAAAGTTTGGAAAAAGATCAGTCGGATGTAAAGATGACTGACAAACAGTAGCTAAAGTTAGCTTGCCGGAGTTAGCTTGCCTACTTTTTCAAATAAAAAAAACTTAACATTTTGACAAGTTCCAGCAGACTAAGCTTGTTGGCTTCAGTTTGGTACCTTTTGACAACACAGCCACCTCTTTAATGCAGCAACTGTCAGTCGGGGGTGCATGCAGTCGGTGAAGCTACATTTATTTGTGTCTTGTCAAGAAACACCAGCCCCGCCATCCTTTTTGAACTGCCAAGAGCAGACGATGACATATTCGTGCACGTCACTGTGGGACGGTTCTGTGGATTCAGAGCCACATTGATAGACAACATCAAAAAGGCCTTGCTGAACCTCTGCCATTAGTTGCTCATTTGGGAGATGCGCTAAAATTGCCCTTTCTCTATGAATAACCTCTTTCAGTCCCTGAGGAAAGTCTACCCCTTTATTTTCTCTTTTCATGCTGGCTGATTTCTGTCATGCTTGTTTTCCTTATTAGAGGCTTAACTTGGGGCTAATATCAGCATTTAAAATGCATCAAGGGTAGTAATGAATGATCAGTGACTGGTGGACTGAAGAAGCTTTTCTGGGAGTAATTACAAATTGAACACAAAATGTTCCAACTGCAGGATCCATTCCAATTCCTACTAGAGAGGCAATAGATCATGACTCTAGTAAGTCTTTGCCCAACTAAGTAATCTCAAATATTTCCACTGGACTCCCTGCTACCGACAAATGACTGGCGCAGGCACCTTATTGACATGCCGCACCAGCAGGTGAAATGACAGCAGCTCCCCAGCCGCTCTGCACCACATTGCAGTGCCCTGCTTTCATTTTGACTGGCGTAACCCTCCAGATTACGCACCACCCCCCCCCACCCAGCACACACACAGTTACACACACCCTTCAAACCATCTCACAGCCCTTTTGCCATTTCTCATTCCATTAAACCCTGAATTATTCAAAGCAGATGAAATTGATTTCTTGATAGTTTAATCGCAAATCAAAACCGAACCCTGAGCCCAGTTCATTCCCTGTGGGCAATTTTTGACAATCAAATATTCATGGAGAAATGAAATGTTAGCAGATCCTTTCTGCTTCTGGCTGATTAGGCAGACACAATGAAATTCAGATGGAGAAAAAGCATGGAATTAACTAACGCAAATATGCCACAGAAAAATTGAAAGTGAGTTAAGATTTGCAGACTTGATTCTCTGATCCAGCAAAAAGCCGCAGTATAGAAGGCTGGCCATTGTCATATCAAGCCAATTTGCCTCCGAGTACATGCACATTAAACCTGTAGTTAATTATATTTATAATGACTGCTTAAGCCTTTACCAGACAAGTGGAATGATCTGCCATGAATCACAATTTGGAAAAATAACTATTATATTCCCAAAGTATTTAAAAATAGATATTCAGATAAGATATTCAGCAAGTTTGTCACTCGAATTGTTGCTGCATCTCTCGAGAGTTCCCCTTATCCCTCACCCGGTTAACCCCAACTTGACCCCAACTCACATGCTTCTCAGCCCTTTATACATTATTCAATATAGTCTGTTGATAATAGGTCGAGTATCAGCTCCAGGCTATTCAAATAAAGATGATATTCATCGGAAATGAGAACTTCAACTAGTATACAATGGCTTCTTCATGGAGACCAGGGTGAACAATTATAGTTTTAACAACATAAACCTGATGAATTTAAAAGTGTTGCTTGTTTATAGTATTCCAAATATACACAAACAGAGCGTATGTTGTATCCATCCATAGCTTATACTTAGGGGTTGACAAAGCCTCAAGTAAGCATTCTATATATTTTCCCTATGCACTCCATGCAGAATATCAAGAGACTGTTAAACAAAGAAAAAAGAACAATAAAACAACTGCATGGCGACTGAGACAACTCCATACAGGGATGAAGGCAATGAGATGTGGTATACAGGGTTGGACTGCATCTGTGTGTCCTGGAGAATGAACGGCTGGTATTCCAGGGCGGCTGGCAGCAAATACGCATGAGTTTATAATTCAATATTTTTCCTTTAAACATTATCATTTGGTGTCTATCTACGCCGGGATCCTGAGTCGTGGCTGTGCCTGTTGCTGTGGTCCTGGATCATGAGTCCTGGATGGACATCCTCTTGGATTCATCTTCTTTTGATAGACACACGCATTTCCAAACATTTGGTCTACCTATGTTGTAAATGTATTATCTTTTTAATTTACACACGGCATCTATTGCACGTCTGTCCGTCCTGGGAGAGGGATCCCTCCTCTGTTGCTCTCCCTGAGGTTTCTCCCATGTTCCCCTTTAAACTGTGGGTTTTCTTTGGAAATCTTTCCTTGTACGATGTGAGGGTCTAAGGACAGAGGGTGTCGTATTGTCATACTGATATTCTGTACAAACTGTGAAGTCCACTGAGACAAATGTAACATTTGTGATATTGGGCTATATAAATAAACATTGATTGATTGATTAATTTAGGTTGCACACTCAGGGGCGACAGCGCTGATGCTAAATTTGGTTCCATCCATCCATCCATCTTCTCCCGCTTATCCGTGGTCGGGTCGCGGAGGTAGCAGTTCCAGCAGAGAGCCCCAAACGTTCCTTTCCCTGGCCACATCAACCAGCTCTGACTGGGGGATCCCAAGGCGCTCCCAGGCCAGCGAAGAGATATAATCCCTCCACCTGGTCCTAGGTCTACCCCTCGGTCTCTTCCCAGCTGGACGTGCCTGGAACACCTCCCTAAGAAGACGTTTGGTTCTTACTCGCTAATTTAAGATATCTTCAATAATACTATGAAGGCATTGTGACGTCACTGCTGCTAGCTCTTGTGTTTCCATTGGCTAGTCCTGCCGGAGCACGCCGGAACAACAGTGCTGGATTTTTTTCTTTTTGAGGAAGAATAATATTTACATTTCACATACGTAAACCGCATACTTCATCAAAAAAGCTAAATAATAATCCATGTGTGTGAAGTATGGAGTTGTTATACCGTAGCAGCCTGCTGTCATTTTTAGGAGATATAGTGGCATTAACAGTACCTGGCTGTGCGTAAATGGCACCGTGCTCTAGCGTGGCACATCTCAGATGCTGCAGGTCTATCATTATTTCCACTTGACATGCTACAGGGATTTCACAAAGTGGAAGTGCTTTTTATAATATGAAGCAGCGATAGGAAGCAAATACTGTAAAAAAATACCCATATTCAGTCATAGATCAATGCAGACTGGTTTACTGACTTTCCTGCTGTGCCAATTCTCCCTAAAAAGTGTCAATTTACACATTTTAAATTAAAAACCAGCCACAACCCTGATCGTCTAGCATGCGCATGTCATGATTATTGTCTGATCAACTGGGTCAGAGTTCGGGGTTGTTTTTCAATCCCACTCCGTCCCTGGTGTTACATAACTGACGCATATCAAAGAAAAAGCTTGTAGTTGGACCTTGAGTTTGGACTGTTTTGTCAAACTTATGTTGCAATGGTTAAAAACGAACTCTCATACTGGAAAAGAATAGCTTCAGGTTTTTTTAACAATATTTTGTTCTTTGATTTATGATAGTCCTAAGCTGTTTGTTCCGATATGCGGAAGGCCACGAGTTTACAAAGTCAAACAGTTGCACTTTAAAGTTTAGCACCGCTGTCGAACAATTACTTATTTTCACATAAGAGTTAGAAAAGTATCAACATTGCACTTTCCAATCCCACGTTCCACTTCCTTATCAATGCAAATGTCCAGATCCTGACACAGAGGTGCTTTTGGTACGATTCATCCTTTGAAGGTGGAAATTGCAGATGTTCACAGTTAATTTGCTTGAATTGAGCCGAAATCATGGCGGGACAACAAAGGTTTTTTTTTTTTTTTTAAATAACAGTGTTATCTTAGAAACGCAATATACCTCCAGGACAGGAATACTGTCTGCAGACGGAGCTTTTTATCAAAGAGTTAAGTTAAGAAACAGAAGGGATTTCTCACTTTAATACGTGCTAGGATAGTCAGAATGTGGTATAAATGAACCAAAGACAATGTGTTATTGTTTAATTTCATTGGGGAAAGATGAATTGATTTTCCCTGCAGAGTTCCATCATAAATCCAGTTAGTGATTCTCGATTTAGCTACAATTAATGACTCAGATTGGAGTTTCCCCAATCCAAAATAACTAGATAATACAATTTCTGTAAATTGTAAGTAAGCACTGTATCATATAATCACCATCGTCACCTTTTTCTGGATTTGTAAAGGGCAGGCAAGAGTGAAATTAAATTCTCTCTGCCTGTCCATTACCAAACAAAAGAAGTCTAGGGTATAACTAGAATTCACCTCTGAGATGAGATCCTCGCATGATTAAAGTCCATTAGGGAACGCTAGAAATGAAAAAAATAATTCAAAAGGTACAGAGAATTTATTTTCCAGATAAAAAGAGGGGAATGAGAGGGAGTGATACGGGGTGATGAACGAGGGTACAAAGAATGAAAAGGGGGAGATCAAATGGCATCACAGGGAATGAGGAAGCACAGGAAGAATTTTTAATATCGCCCTGCCTACCTGCGCGGCTAATTCACTCACCGACTCTTTGCAAAGCAGCTCCCATCCGACTGTGTCTTTTAAGGGCGGAGGATGACTTACTCACATGGAGAGCTCTAAAATCTGATACATTAGTTCAACAGATTGCATTACTGCTCCAATATACTTTTGCACAGCTGCTTACATCTCTCCGTAGCATCCTTCCTTTTTCAACCCGGGGTTATGTTGCAGGAAACACAGTCTTCAGATGTTTTTTTTATTATTATTCAGATATAAACATATGGTTAAAATAACAGTGGATAAACCATAATGTTACCATGTTGGTGGCTCATGTTTTAATGCAATCTTAGCATACTTATTATAATAGGTCATAATCTGCTTATACTGTAGCAATGCATAATGATAGTTACAAGTGCTCATACTCATATTTATAAGTATATATTTTACTTTAAAAAGAAATGCATAATAATGTAATTATGAGTTACTATTAGAATCGGAGGATTAAAACCTCTTTATCTGTCACACACATGCACACAGCATAGCAAAAAGACTGACATTTGACATCTGCGTTTAACACATCCTAGTACAGCACCTGGGGAAATGGGGTGTGGGGTGCCTTGCTCAAGGGCACCACGGCAATGCCCAGGAGGCCCTGGGACCTCTCTAAGAACCAATCCACACTCCATATTAAGGTCTGTTCGGGGACTTGAACCGGTGACCCTACGGTTCCCAGGCCCTACAGACTGAGCCACTGCCGGACATATAAAGTGGTCATTGGGTGCTTTATTTAAATATTTGATGGGGTATAGGGAGATAAAATACAAACTAGTTTTAAGTCATTATAATGTTGGCTATCATAACTTTTGAAAAGATGCAAAACATGGGGTTTTTGTACATGCTTTTGTTAATATATAAAAAATTTGAAATGCTTATCTGCAGCGGAAAGGTACTCCAATAATAATTGTTATCATTGGATTGATTTATGCGGGTCTATTCATATTTGTAAAGCTATAGCTCTGTGATTGATCCAGAGTTTTCCATCTAACCTTATTTTCATTAAACAAAACGTTTACAACTTTATTAAATACATTTTTCATTTTTTATTGAGCTCGCTTCCTTCATAACAGGGTGGAACTTTTACAGTTTGACGATGAGATGAACACCAATGAACATCGTTAAAAAGATTGGAGTGAAAGTTTTGTTCACCCTACTTTATTCCTCTGTGTTCGCACCAAATCGGGTCTCAATGGAATTGTAGTCCTTTTTTTAGAGGCTGAGAAACTAAATAGCTCTGTGGAAAATGTCTTCAAGGACACAACAGTAAATGCTGCAATAAAACAATACAAATGAGTTTTTTATCAGAACGTGTTTAATAGCCTGTCAAATAAATAAATAATAGTATTTTATATGTTATTTTATGGCTCACAGTTCTGGTATAAATTGATTACTCTCCATTGGGGACATGGTCAAATACAGAATATAGATAAAGTGAGTGTACTAAAAGAAACCACAGGGAAAAAAACTACTTTTGAATGTTCTGTGTTTATGTGATAAGGGACACCTTCATCTTAAACGTATTAAACCATTTAAATATTCAATACAATTTAAATACATTTTGAGAAAGTAATTCACAGGGACATAAATGCTGCTGCATAACAGAAATAAAACCACTAATTCTGAAAAGTTAGCAATTAGACACCATTTATGAAGTATTATGACCTAATGTCATGGCTATATAAAACACTTTCTAATGTTACTATTACTATTGTTATAAAGCATTATGAATATTTATGAGGTCTTAACACTTTGATTATACACTGCTATAGGGTGGCTATAATGCATTATTAGTGTGTTTATAATACAATAAATGACAAGAAAGTGTAACCAGCATTTCTTACTTTGATTTGTATTCATAATATTTATTCGCATGAACAGTGACACCTCAGCTCTTGTACGAAAGCTCCTGAGAGTTAATAGAGTGTTTAATTAACAGCCCCCCCCCCACTTCACTGTCCTCCAGACTGATGTAAGGCCTCTCAATAATACAGAAATCCACCGGGTGGCTTCAGGATTCCACCAACCACCGCCTATGGGATCGCGTCACACATTATAGGAAATAAACGTTCCCAATTTGCCTCTCCTCAAGGTCAACATATACGGTATCATGCAATTGCGAAATGGGTCAAAATGAGCTATGGCACTTGAGACTGTGCGTCCCTCCCGGTACTCGCCCGCAATGAGAATCCATTATTTACTTGCCCACCACTTGGGGACTTTCTCTCATGCAATAAATACTGTATGTGCATACTCACCGCTGCTAGCTAGACTTAGATACAAATGCACTTGAGACTGTGAATTCTACTCTAGCACCAGAGGCTATGTCTCATGCTGTACAACCTCTACTACAGTATATGAGACTTGCTCCTTGAGGCATTCTCGGCTGTTTGCATAATGTATTAATGTTTTCAGCTTATTCAATGAGTTTTCTAATTAGGCAATGAGACGAAGAACATATAGGTCATTAACTCAAAAGATGCTGTTTCTTTTTAACCTCTGAGAATATAACTGTTTGTGAAGTGCAGCATCTACTCCAGTTGTTTAAGTTATCATACATCATCCGCTGCCATCCTGTCCAAGGTTACAGAAGTGCTTGCGTTTGTGGAAAGTATATTTCACGAGGCTCTATCAGGCTAATTGAGCCAAAGCCAGAGCCACAAACACACCTGTGGGCTACAGGCCAGCCTGGGTGTGTGTTGCTCATTACGAAGAAATGTTTTTGTATTCTGCTTATGTTTTTTGTATAGGGACTTAATGACGCCGAATAGGACAGAGGCCCTGTGTAATCGCTGTGACTGATACTGCACTGCCATCAAGTGGAGATGAAGGAGAATCCATGCAAAATGGAGCACTTTGAGCTTATGAATCAGAATCAGAATACCTTCATTTGTTACAGCAGAAAAAAGCCAAAGACAGCTTAATGTTTAACAAAGAAGTATGCATAAAAAAGAGCTTAACTCCTGTTAAGGGAATTCTGGGTAAATAACACATGGGGGAGTAAAGATGTTGTTCATCCTTATTTATGTTTAGTTGACGATTGGATTTAATAATGTACATTCACGAAAGCATTGCATTTGAACAGTTTAATCAGAAAATCAACCAAAATCAGGACCTTTTGAAGATCCATTTTTTACCATCTTCTGTATTTCTGTAGGACCTTATCTGCCCCCCATCTTATTCAAATATCTTCCACCAAGAGCCATTTGGATTTCACAGACAACACGTCGTAAAGGTCAGTAACTGGATTCACCTGATCGCTCCATTTCCTCCCCAGCTGTGAGAGTACACCACGTAGATAATGTTATTCTACCCACAGCTGTTAAGCAAAATGGTCCGGCAGTCTTTGAATTAGGACACATCTGTTTTTTTACAATATGGCTGACCTCAGAAAATGCTCTGAAATTCTCCGTAGGCCTATGAACAACTCTTATTGTTAAACTAAATATTTGCTTGAAAAACAAACCTAACAAGTCTTTTTTTATAGAAAAGTCAAAACCCGTTATGGGAGATCCACAGGTGCAAGTAGTGTCTGAGGACGCCAATTCGTAAAAGGTCACCGTGACACTCAACTCATCAAAAGTTTGTAGCAGCATTTAAAGACCATGCTGTGTTTCAATTCCCTCAGTTAATAATGGAATAAAGGCCATTTGGGTACAGTAAGTGAGCAATATAATCACCAAAAATAGATTTTTATAGGACATATGCTACCTGTCCTGAAAAGTCCCAGCATCCATTGTGACGCACTGACAGCAAGTTGAGGCTGTTGTGCTAGAAAAAAGAAAAGAAAATGTCCAGGCTTGTTTCAAAGGAGGGGGGCAGGTGCTGTTGCAGACTGGGAATTGTGTAGTTCTTGTGGCGTGTATTTACTGCTAACCCTAACTCTAACCCTATTCTTAATTGCTTGGACAAAAAATCATTTTAGGGCAAAAGTAGACCCTTTCATGATGTCCAGTAGGATAAAGCACCATTGACAGCGGTTTAATATTCGCATCCTCCAAATCAGCTGGGACTATTCAGGAGTTGGTGAAATCCACTCCAAGTCTATGACACACAAACCAACCCACCCACAGATTGGTAGGCCAGTGCAAACTATTCCTAACAAGGTAACCTCAAACCCCAACCAAAACGTACCCTTAGCTTATGATCAATTGCTTGGATGAAAAATAATTTTAGAGCCTAAATACATAACATTTTCATTATATCCACTGGTATGACGCACTATTATCTTAAGCATGTGATCCTAGTTTTCTTGGGTGTCATTTTGCAAATCTTTCCAATCCCTTCATCCTGCTGGAGGTTACATTTTTTGAGATGAGGGAGAAAAGAAAGTCTCCAGGAACCTAGGGATCGTTCTGACAGGCAAATAGAATCCTGAAAAGCCCTTGAAACGATCAATGTCAATGTATTTGACTCGAAACACATGTCAATGGTAATGTGTGGCATTGAGTACCTCACTAAAATACAGTATGTTGGAATGAAACAAGTGATGTTACACGTTATCAAAAATGCATATACATTATCCATCAAACAACGCATGCAAACGCTTATGCCTCATGGGACTTTTATTTCATGCAGCCTTGCTTCATTGTTCCATATGCACTGTGCAGTATGGAGTATGAACAGAAGCTACACATCTGAAAAAGAATACATACCAGTGCCCCAAAGGTGACACTCCATAGAAACTCACTAACATATAAAAGCTTGTTTCTGGGGTACATTAGTATTAATGAGTGTCTCTATGGATTATACATGCATCTTATATTTCATAATAATCATGATTCACTTCATAATGTGTCTTTGGAGGGTTCGTGTTTTATCCGTTTTCATTTGATTTTATTTCAGAACGAAACATCATAGCGCTTTCTACGCAGCTGTCAGACGATCCATCTGTCATCTTCTCTTCGTGCTCCACTGATTTTATTTTTATATGCACATAATATTTCAATTGTCATGAATCTCTCGACAGTGACAGCCTTCTGACTCGTGTCAAGAAATATTCCACTTGGCTTGACTGCGTCGTGACTGACACAACACTTCAGTCAAAAGCCACGTTGGTAATATTTTCGACTCTGTTCACACGGGGCCTGTTTGCTATTCCCTGAGCAAATAAGGAGCTACCGTTGGAAGGTCGCGGGAAATATACAGATGATGATGATGATGTGAAAGTTTGGCCGCAAAGCACAGAATCAGGCTGTTTAAAATTCTTCAGGTATGCTTGATTCGTTCAAATTGACTCGAGACAAACAGACAGGTTGCAGTGGGTGTGAGATATTTTGACATCCTCCGAAAACCCTGTACAGTTTCTGCAAACCTGTCTGTTAACCTTGCTGTTGCTGATGTATTACCCTTCACTATGCAGTACTGTATGCAGTGCTTGATGTTCGTAGGTGGATGACACTGTTATTAATAGATACCCATGGCCTAAGCCTTGGCTGCGGCCTGTAATGTTAATCATAGCAGCGAGCATAAATCTTTTGCAGAATCAGAATCCTTTATCTATCCCTACTTACTTCATTTATGCACCAACCCCAATTATCTAGCTGCAAAATATAACTAATATTCCAGATTTCAGTAAATGTTTAAAGGCACAATGTGTAATGTTCTGCCACTAGGAGGCTCTCAATCTAACAGAAATGAAAAGGAAGTTTGTTGTAGTCAAAATGGGAGTTGTTGTGACCGGAATTTGTGTCACTGCAATATAATTCTCCCGGGTTAAACTAATTCAAAAACAATAAATAAAGCAATTTGACGTTAAAATATCTGTATTATAGGCAAAGTTAGGCTGCCACAAATGTGTGCCTATTTCTCTCCAGATGTTTGTTTTTTGTGTTAAGACAGTCCAATATTTGAATTGTGTATTGTAATGTGGATGACATTAAATTAAAAAGCAAAGTGTGACAGTTGCTGACAGACAAAAAGAAATGGACCGTAACCTTAAATAGATCCACCGATATCTTCAGATCTGAAATGAGTTGACATTTGAGATACTGTAAGTAAAATCATTGAAAGATAAAATATTGGTTAGCTTATAACTATTGTGAAATGCATGGGAAAACTCAAAACACACCAGTTAATCTCGATTTTCCATAATATCTTTTAGGTAAAAATAAATTGCTGGCATTTACTGTTTCAAACAGTGTGCTAACATGCCATGAGCATATCTGTTAGATTCTAGAGATTACCACTTAGCTTCACATTATTATGACACACAATAATATCATAACATCTTAGATTTATTAGATTAGATTCCCTTCTCTCCAGGGAGACAGTTTGTTACAGTTCATGTCTATGTCATTTGAGTTAAAACGTGCTTGATTAAATCAACACTTCACCGTAAATGTTTAATAGTGTAACATATATCAGCACAATACTGTTGCACCTGTGCACTCTACACACCTGTTCTCAATCAGCCTGAGTGTTTCTCAGCCAATCAGCTCCCTGCCTGCTCTTCTGCCTAATCACCGTATACCCCTCACCTGCCTTCTCTCCACCTGCATTTCATCGCCTCATCATATACATTTGTATTTGAGTCCTGGACTTCCCGTTCAGTCTTCGTTTGATCCTTGGTTTTGTCCTTCCTTGCATGAACCTTGAAAGGAAAGTAATTTATTCTGCTTTTGTTGCCTGCAGTCTTTTGTGTTTTGATCCACTCTTCAATAATGTGCTTATTTGCAAAGATGAAATGAGACTTGTCCTCGTGGTAGATTTCAATGCTTGTGAAAAACTACAATGTCGTGACTTAACAAAGGGACTTGTTTTTTATCTTTACAGGAAGAAAGAAAGAAACTTTTGCCTCCTTACATTCTAAAGATAAGATGAGATAAGATAAACTTGTGTTAACTTTTAAAGCACTCCTAACTTTAAAATGAGGGGCTCTGGTTTCAGACAGAGGGGAAACATGGGTGCTGCAGCACAGGAAGTATGAGACAATTAAAACACTTTTTGAACCTTAAAGCATCTAAACATTTTACAATAATTGTTCAATATTTTATATTTAATATTCCATATTCCTTATGTCATATATTTTTGAATATATATATATTTGTATATATAATATCTACATGTATTTTATTTTTATTTTATTTCTATTGTTTATTTGTAGTTGTTTTATTGTAAAATGCCTTGTCTTTTATGCTGCTGCAACAAAAACAATTTCCCAAATTGGGATCAATAAAGTACCATCTTATCTTATCTTATAAAGGCACAAAATACACACATGAACCTGGGGATTAGCATGATATGGCCCCTTTAACAGATACTGTATAAGATGATTCAAGTGATTAAAAAAAACAATAATTGTATCACTTTCTTCCTTATCAGCATTTTGAATATACATCAACAGATATATATAAAACAAAAGCCTTTTACATAACCTTAAAAGAAGATATGCCTAATTGTGAAGTAAACAGAATAAAGATCTTCCACAATCATA
The DNA here is from genome assembly GCF_000735185.1 of Notothenia coriiceps. Classification (NCBI taxonomy): domain Eukaryota; kingdom Metazoa; phylum Chordata; class Actinopteri; order Perciformes; family Nototheniidae; genus Notothenia; species Notothenia coriiceps. The sequence goes on along the minus strand of NW_011368143.1, from coordinate 25,128 downwards.
TACTAAATTATGCAGAACAAACCAAATGTCCACATCAAAGTCTCTTTGTATCATACATCTGATGAATTGCTCCAAATGATGTCACTTGTTGGCAGTCAAGTTGAGTTTGTGGGAAAAGTAGGCTTAGGGTTTCGAGAAGTAAAAAAACACATGATATAAAGATATTTCTGAGATTCAGCTCTGCCCATAACACCTATGTTCCTTAGCCAAAACAAACAATCCAATCACTCAATACCCTAAATACAGTAGGGCTACATATTTGTTGATTAAAAGGGACATAGCACTTAATCGCTCATAGCTCAGTAAAAATCCAAGTCATCTGTATGCCATTAATATGTGAACGACCCTGTAAAAAGAGGAAGTGCATGGGCACACATAAGATGTACTATACAGTCATGTCTGTTGAAAAGGACACACAGACCTTGTGGTATGAATATAAGAGTGAGAATTACATCAGGACAAAATTCACTGTGCACTGCTGAATGTATTCAAGATATTCATATATCAGGACATTCCTCTAAGCTATTCATTATAGTTTGAAAGAGAGAATTTGCCCTCGTTTCAGTAAAAGCTGGGAAGGCCTTGGGCTTAATGGAGCAGATTGAATAAAGACTTGTTTTCGTCTTTTATTAACTACAGTCAGTATAAAAGTGTAGTTGTACTTTGTATTCAAATGATGTGTTATTGGAAACAGTTTGCACGGAAAGCAGACAAGGCTTTACCCTTTTTACTGAAACATTGACTCAAAACTGACATAAAATAGACAATAGAAATAGACGATATTCTGTTTATTTGCAAACCCACTTACATGTAGATGTTGTCTTCAGTTGGAAGGGGTATAATCGGCATGTTCATTTCTCAGGAAAAAGACTGCCGTATGGTAACATAATTTAACAGCTCTTGCTAGAAAACGGCAAGCTAATTATCAACCATTTTTAAAGCATAAAGTTATGTGAAAGAATCACCTATTTGGAAAACTAATTAAATTAATTAACATATAAAACATATAATCATTATGCACTTTTTAAAGCCACCAACAATCATCAAATGTAATTTTTAACCTAACCAATTATTGTTAAACAACATTTTACTCAAACAGAAACTAAATTAAACTTGAGTCTTGTCATTGTTTTAACAATCACGAACGCTTCTGAGTATTTAAAAGAGAAATTGTATCAGTAAAGTACAGTGGCCAACAGGTGCAAACACGCTCAAACGCTGCAAATTAAGAAACATCTTCACAAACTTGATGGAACATGCGCTTTAACTAAAAGCCAGTCAGTATATTTAAAAGGACTAGGTTAGCTATAGCTTACAGCAGATCTGCTATAAAATCGGAAGGTATAACACGATCACATTGACTAAATACGCCAATAGAAATATAGGTTACTTACGTAACCCCAGTTCTCAGAGTAACATGAAGTGAGATGTCTCACTATGGGATGCGCCTCATCTCGGAGCAAACAGAAGCATCAATCTCATTACGCCAATCCTGATTTGCTGGTGATCTTGACGTCAGCGTCAGGGAATCTACCCCCTATAAATAGCTTGCGCCACGTCGCAGCGTCATTCAAAATAAGCACCTCTTCTCGCTTCACCTTAGCAAGGAGGGCAGTCTGGTGAGACATCTCACTTCGAGTTACTCTGAGAACTGGGGTTACGTAAATAACCTATAGTTCTCATTCCTAACACTCCGTTCGATGTCTCACTATGGGATATTGAAGCTCCCGTATTGCTAGACATGCTTATCTCGAAAATCCCCAAACCAACCAGAACTTAACAGGTAGCCGCAGAGCCGAGCCTCCGAGTCCTTGACTCCTCTGGTGTGAGGGAGAGAAGCGTCCATCTCGTTCGCCGTGGTGACGGCGTGGAGAGGACCCGCTCGTAACAGGTATGTTGCCGAGAAAAAATTATTTCCCCACCTGTCGTTAATCCGGACAAAAAGCGACGGTGTAGAATTGTATTCTCAAGAATATTAACTGGTGTGTTAATACCTTTTTATCTTCCCCTCCTCTGGTGTGAGAGAGAAAAAAAAAAAGAAAGAAACGTCCTCGCTACCGTGGTGTCGGTAGTGAGGGAAGACAAGCTAGCAACAGGTGTGTTACTAGCTTGAAAAAATCAAAACCGTACCTTTATTTCCGAAGAAAGAAACGGCGAGGTAGATTGCAATACTAACTGGTGTGTTAGTATTAACAGTCTTCTTGCGAATCAGAAAAGAAGCCGGCGAGCGCCCGTTGACCGAAAGTTAACTTTGGGTTCAGTCTGTGGACTGTTAAGCTAGCCCAGCTACTGATATGTCGAGATGTGCTCTGAAGCGAGAAGAGGTGTTTGAATGACGCTGCGTCGTAGCGCAAGCTACTTATAGGGTGGGTGGATTCCCTGACGTTGACGTCAAGATCACCAGCCAATCAGGATTGGCGTAATGAGATTGATGCTTGTGTTTGCTCCGCGATGAGGCGCATCCCATAGTGAGACATCGAACGGAGTGTTATGAATGAGAACTAATATTTTGGGTAACTTTCCAACAATAGTGAGTTTTATAATCCCTTACAAATTAGGGATGATGCATTCGACAAACTTTGCATATACACATATGTCGGTGGAAAAAGGGAATCAACTATATCACAAAACCCAGTTATTTTTCATGATCAAAGATGTAAACCCTATCATACATTTCCTTTAAAACATTAAAACTTGATTACACTAGATTCTGGAGGATTTACCATTTAAATATGTCACAATATGTTGGCAAAAAGGGCATCTTAGAATGTGATGAATAAGTCAATGAAACCTTATTGTATTGAGAGCTATATTGTAGATTATACATGTTTGTTCCGACATCATCTTGAGAAGAAGTTGGAGACATATTTATTTTCCGGTTACATAAACACAACAGTGAGCCTGGCCCTCCCCTCTTTCCCCACAGGAGGGTGCTCCTCCCTCATCCCTCCAGCTGCAGGGAGAGTCAGCAAAAAGATGGAGATCCTGCAGGGTGCCATCTCCACCCAGCCGAGGGTGGGGTTTCAATGTTCTGCTCTGCCCCTGCAATCTTACATCAGCCTCCCTCATCATGCCTCTTAAAAGTGGAATCCTAACCATTCTGCCAGAAGAAATATAGTTTTGGCTTTGAAGATTGTTATTTCTATCCCCCAAAAGAATTAAAGTTTTGGCTTTGAAGATATTATTATTATTATTATTATTTTTATTATAGCCATATATGCATTTCCCCGGAACGTACTTGAATCTTAAAAAGGGTTTGAGGCGTTTCAGATTTCAAAATAAACACTTCAAAGGTGTTTAAGAAGAACATCGAACAAAGTGGTTTCCAACATTGTATTTAAGTGCTTTATATTTTTAGAAACATGGGTTTTCAAATATGGTAAATTAGATTGTTGTCTTTAGTATTCGTCTTTCATAATGCATTACTATATGGGGGAAAAAAGAAAATGTTAAGCCATTAAAATAAATATTAAAAACAAACAAAACACATCATAATGTTATTTACAATGGAAACAATATAAAACAAATGATTTGTATATGTTTCTTTTGTTATGTGTTACATCCCTATATCTGGGTCACAGGAAGATTAACATGTATACTATACATACCAATTGGTACAAATTAGGTTGGTGTGACTTTCACAGGGAGGTGTGTCACAGCACAACGCACTAAGTCATCAGCCCCTGGTAACGTGAGACATAATAACATATTGGTATGTGTGTCTGTAAAGGTGAGAGGAATCTGCAGGAGGTGTGTATTTGTTTGTCATTAAAAAAGGGCTGAGTGCTCAAGGTCCTCCTTAATTCAGTTTATAGAAGAAATCATGGTGAGGTGTTCATATCCAACCTCTTAAGCATACCCATGGTTCAAACTTCATAAATTGGTATTGAAGGTATTGCACTCAGATGGCTCCAGTCCTACCTCACTGAACGATCCCACTTCATCTCCCTCCCCAACCACTCCTCTGCCACAGCTTCAGTCACTCAAGGCGTTCCTCAAGGATCAGTACTTGGCCCCCTCCTCTTCATCATTTACATCCTCCCCCTCGGTCAGATACTCCGCCGCTTCAACCTGGACTTCCACTGCTATGCTGATGACACTCAGATCTACCTCAGCACCAAATCCCTCCATAACCCACCCCTTACCCACATCGATTCCTGTCTGACATCTATTAAAACTTGGATGCAACATAACCTCCTCAAACTGAACAGCGACAAAACAGAACTCCTCCTAATCGGCTCCAAATCCACCCTCAGCAAGGTCACTAATACCTCATTCACACCAACGCAACTCCGGTTCAAGCTCTGTGCTAGAGCTTTTCAGGTTCAGAACCGGTTCTTCGGTTTAGCTCCGGCTCTTTTCACACTGCCCAGAGTCCGACTGGTGCTGCGTCATTGCGTCATCGTTTGCGTCATGACGTAACCGTTTGCGTGCCTGCTTGATAAAGCAAAACCCGCGGTACTCCGACGCTTCAACCTGGACTTCCACTGCTATGCTGATGACACTCAGATCTACCTCAGCACCAAATCTCTCCATAACCCACCCCTTACCCACATCGATTCCTGTCTGACAGCTATTAAAACTTGGATGCAACATAACCTCCTCAAACTGAACAGCGACAAAACAGAACTCCTCCTAATCGGCTCCAAATCCACCCTCAGCAAGGTCACTAACATAACACTCACCATCGATGGCACCATTGTTTCCCCCTCCAATTAGGCACGCAACCTTGGTGTAATCTTTAACCCCACCCTTTCCCTCGAACCTCACATCCGCCAAACAGTCAAAACCTCATTTTTCCACCTCCGTAATATTGCAAAAATCCTACCCTCTCTCACCCGCCCCGCAGCCGAACGACTAATACATGCCTTCATTTCCTCCCGCCTCGACTACTGCAACTCACTTCTTTACGGCATCAGCACTACATCCCTCAACAGACTCCAACGGGTTCAAAATGCAGCTGCACGTCTCCTTACCAAATCATGGCATCACATCACCCAAGTCCTCAAAGCCCTCCACTGGCTTCATGTCTCCCATTGCATCAACTACAAAATGCTGGTCCTCACCTACAAAGCACTCCACCATCTGGCCCCCCCTCATCTCACACACCTTCTCCTTATCAACCCCCACGGTCCCTCAGATCCACCGCAGCTGGACTCCTATCCATTCCCACATCCACACTCTGCAGCTTTGGGGACAGAGCCTTCTCAGTAGCAGCCATACTTGCCAACCCTCCTGATTTTCGCGGGAGACTCCCGATTTCATTGCCCTCTCCCGGTTTCCTCCCGGGGTCATATTTCTCCCGCATTTCTCCCGATTTCTGACAACATCAGATTTACTCATGACTGTTTCCACTCGGACTTTAATACAGCTACACCATTGTTTGGTTTCCATGGTAGCACGTCTCTTTAGTAGCGCGCGCAACTGAAAGTCTGAGAGGGTGAGGAAAATAGTCACAGAAAACTGAACAAGAATCGACAACTCGAGCCTCTGCTCACTCCTTTCCTGTCAAATACAGGTCCAGCTCACACATATGCTCAATCAAGGATGGTGCTAGCTACAGGCCGAAAGGTATTGCACTTACAACTACAAAAAGCATGTTAATGTTAATCTAGAGCTCCGGCGATCCACTAGCCAGAACAACTTCTTCTTGACTGCCTTTTTTATTTTTTTATTTTTTTATTTTACTATATTTATTTGTTTGCCTGTCCTTGTTTGTCTACCCTCTCTCATAGTGTAAAGCGTCTTTGAGTTGTGAAAAGTGCTATATAAATAAAATGTATTATTATTATTATTATTATTATTATCAAATTGGATGATTTGCAGGTTTTTTTTATATTTGTATTTGTTTTGAGATGTCTCCATGCTTTAATGTTCAAAAATCACAATTTTTCTCATACTGCCTGTGCTGCAGCACCTCTTTTCACGCTCTGTCTGAAACCAGAGCCCAGTCTGCTTGGTTAGCTGGCTGGCTCTGTTGTGATTGGTCAACCGCTTAGAGTTGTCCAACCCCTTAGCCCAGGGGTGTCCAAACTACAGCCCGGGGGCCAAATGTGGCCCACGAGACATTTTGAAACGGCCCTCAGCAAAATTAAAAAACTATATTGGAGTATGTCCCCCAAAATTAAACTTGTGCTTTTCTTATATTGTACTTTTTAAATATATATATACGTACAAATACATTGCACAGTATTCATGTGTTAGTTAACACCGTTTTTAAAGTTGAAAATGTTTTCTAACAAATGTAAGTAAAAAAAAAAAACCTCTAGTGAGCGGCCCAGCCCTTTGTATATTTTTCTGTATGTGGCCCTCGGTGAAAAAAGTTTGGACATCCCTGCCTTAGCCTATCACTAACAATGTGTTGGAACTCTGGCCAATACAAGCGCAAGTGTTACGTAGTGATTATGTTACAAAAGAAAGTCCAATTGAGGCGTTTCAGGCAGAGTGTTTGGGAGAGTATATCTAAAACTACAGGAAAGGGAAACCCCAAAACACATAATAGGGTCCCTTCAAATAATTGTAATATACTGCAGGTCATTTATATCAAGTCAGTTGGACCATAACACCCGTTGGCAACAGTTTTGGACATACAAGCCTGTAAAGACGCACCATGAATCTAAGCCTAAGCGAAAGGAAAAATGTCATTGTGGAAATATATCATGCAAAAAAAACATTGAAGGGCCTTTCTATCTTAATCAGGGTTACAGTATGTGGACATGCTACAATGCACACAAATGTGTAAACTTCAAGCTGCATTTCTAAAAGGCAATGTGTTAAATGATTAGGATTTAACCTAGGCACAAGAAAGCAAAGAGAAAGAAAATAAATAGATGTATTCAGAACAATATTGCATTTATTATTCACACATAGGCTTGAGACAATCTGATCTCACAGAAAATGAATGCAACCCCTTGACCAAACTCATTGGTGGTAATTTCAACATATTTCATGCCACCACCTCGGAAATGAAAAAAGCAAACGGAAAACATTTAGGATGTTGTTAAGTGGTGAACACACAAATTCCCAGGTACAATATGGAGAAGGTCAAACATGGGACTGTCACACATGATACTGCTGTTTTTTTCCTGTGTAAAACCAAAGGTCAAACATACATTTTTTGTAATTTACACAACAAACATACTTTATGTCATGGTGGGCTTCAGACCAACCAACACTGGAGATTTTAGAAAGTCCATGCACCCTTAAAAAATGTAACTCTAAATAAATATTTAAATAGTTGATTATTTACATGTTATCATAGTTCTGTTGAGGGGGTGGTCTGATTTAACTGTTTAGCCAAACCTTTTGCTCTCCACTCTCTGACTCTTGATAAACCCCTCTGAAGAGACTGTGGATCTGAAGAGTTCTGAATACCGAGAGTCGTGTGCAGAGGCCGATATTGTGAAAGTCTGGTGTAACCACGGTAAGCTTCCTCCTGGTGACCATTGGATCCATCTGTTTCCAAGCACACCTTATCGTTCTGCCCCTGGTTGTCGTCAAGGTGTGGCGTTGTGCCAGGTCCAGAAGAAAGGGGCGATGGCTCTGAGACGAACAGGCGTACATCTGTAAGTGCCAATCCGACGGTGTCTGCAAAGACCACGCTCTTCTTCTTTAGACCGCCGCCGTCCCTGCTGAGGCAGCTCCGAGGCTCTGAGGCCACAGGAGAGGAGGGCTGTGAGGAGGATGCAGGGAAGGGGGAAGAGGAAGAGGAACGCGGTGAGTGAAGGCCTCTCCGTGGCAGACAGTCAGCCGGCTGATAACGGCGCTGTGAGAGCTTCCGAGGAGTCTTGGACAGCAGCTGGTAAAGAGGTTGGTGCTGGCCGAGGCTCAGACATGGGGTAAGGTATGCTGGCATCAAAGAGGGCTGGGTGTGACTCCCAAAGGCATGCAGAACTCTGAGGAGGAAGACACGATGGGGTTATAACGAGACTTATCATGAGAAGTTATACGACAGTTTAGCAAAACAAAGTAAGGGTCCTGCATATAAATATAGTGAAATGAGAGCACAGGAGCTTACCTTGCACAACTCATCTTCAGTAGATTGAATGTGTTCCCTTTTGTGTAGTATGTTGTTGTCGTTGCCGGATAGCTGCAGATAATTCAAGATCATCTGTAAGAGGAAATCATCTTTAATGAATAAGTAAAACTTATCACTGAATTGAACAGAAATCTATTAAAATACAAATGTCAAGGTGATGTTTTCAAAGCAAAATGTACTTACAGGCTGGAAGCCACCTTTCGTTTAATCAGATCAATGAAAGAAAGAAGGATTGTGATTCTGGTCTGTCTCTGTTCTCTCCGGAATTTATCTAAAGAATTTAGAAACTGGGCTGAACCCTTTGTGACACATGCAGGTAGAGTTCAGCCAATCAGGTACTAGTTTCTTTGTTTATGTCCGGCCCCCATTTCACATGCAGCCTTGAAGATGTCCTTTCATGGAGTTCTGCAGTCATAATCCAGTTTATCCAGGTGAATAATATGTGAGAACTAAATGTTGTATCTGCAGACTCACAGCATGTAGCAGGACCAGAGATAATTGTCTAAGTTGAACATATTGTACAAACACATAACCTTACACTTTGACACATACAATTTAACTAGTGTTGTGCAAGACGCACTGGTTAGAGGTTTTTTTTCATTCCTGCAAACAAATTCAGAAATCAAACATGTGTTCGACACCAAGCCAAAGGAAACAGCTGTTGGCATAAAGACTTGTTGTGATCCTGTCCTGTATAATGTGCACTACACGGGCCTAATTATCTCTGCCGCTATCATATTGCAAGCACTAAGAACATTATCTGTTCCCACAGTGGGGACAGTGTCTGCTATTACACATAAAACAAGTGCAGTCTCCATGACATTCCATCATGGAACAGTTATTATGTGGTTACGCCTTTGCAATGCCATGTGATTCATAGCAATCATCAGCACTGGGTGTATAAGAGGAGGTTTGGCTGAAACTCGGTAAGGTGATTAATTTGCATGAATCTTTTGTTACCGTGTTAAAGGGGACCTATCATGCAAAATGCACTTTTTGATGTCTGTTATACATAAATATGTGTCCCCTGTGTGTCAGGGAACTCACGCAGCATCAGAAAATAAAACCCTCTCTGTTTTCCTCCGTACCCAAATCTCTAAAAACGGGGCTACAACGGAGCCGATTCAGATGTGCGTCCGATATGACGTAATATCTGAAATGTGGACCCACGGCCCTATCAGAAATGTTGCTATCAGAAACAATGCCCGACTGTTTTGGACGTAATATGGTCGGTGCATGTTTACATTAGCATCACTTACACTCAGAGCTAACCTTTACTGCGCAGAGCATGTGTGTGAAGAAGCAGGAAATAAAAAGGAACTCACCTTGTGGTATAACCGGCAAGAGAGAAAGCCTTTGAGCTCCATACTGTTTCAGAAATAATCCTTGATAATACATGATATGGCGTTTCATCACCGTAGTATTTAGTTTAGACAGTCTATCTGCCGGTAGAATCTCCCGCATGAGCTCAGCCCCCTCCTTTTTATTTTTGATCAATTTTTTATTTTTTTAAAGCTTTATACCCCAAATCAGCACTTTTGAAACAGGAAGTGAAATGGAGGGATATGAGGCATGGCTAGAATGGGTGATCTGTTTGTTATTTTGAGCAAAACACTTCATAGACATGTTTTTTATATATTTTTATATATCTGAGACCTATGCTATTGCCTAAAAATAGCATGATAGGTGACCTTTAA
>NW_011368143.1:1051-15387 GCF_000735185.1 Notothenia coriiceps | reverse complement strand
TATGGTGTTTCATCACGGCAGTATTTAGTTTAGACAGTAGCTGCCGGGTCCCGCATGAGCTCAGACCCCTCCTCTTTAAAGCTTTCTACCCAAATCAGCACTTTAGAAACAGGAAGTGAAATAGAGGGATATGAGGCATGGCTAGAATGGGTGATCTGTTTGGTATTTTGAGCAAAACACTTCATAGACATGTTTTTTATATATTTTTATATATCTGAGACCTATGCTATTGCCTAAAAAAGGTGACCTTTAAGGTTTCCAGATGTATCCCAAGCATTAACGCATGAGTGCCACATGCACCAAAGGCAAAAGCTTATAGTAACATTCTTCGCCTAGTTTGAGATAAGGCGAGATACAATGTTCAATTAAGTTAATATTCAAACATTTTAATCTGCATGTTACCCATTAAACGTGTTTAATGGTGAAGTTTGAATCAAACAGTAAAAGCAATAGAGAAAATTGCAAGGCATTAAGTGTTATGGTCCAACATTAATCTGTGTTGCTGCTGAAGGAGAGAATGATGTCACTGTTCAGGGTTAAGTAAAAACAATATCAATGTTTGAATTAAGCCAGTCAGTTCTCTTGTATAAGTTTCATTGCAAGACTTGCAAGAAGTGTGCACATTTTTGCACAGAAGGGGAAGAAAATGCTCAACTAATGTTTGATTTTCATATAATCAATATTACTCTTAAGAGCCTCAAAGTCATTAGCCGACACTCTTTCTCAGCAGTCTTTTATTCTTTTAGTTCACTTACTTTCTATATTTTTCTTTGAAATCCTTTTTTGTCTGTTTCCAAGAAAAGTATTCGTACGTGTGATACGACAGCCGTTTTAGTCCAGGTGTCAGGTAGTGTTGATATAGTGCGGTGAAAAAATCTGATCAAAAGAAAAAAACATTTGAAGTCAACAACAAATTAAAGGAAGCATACTGTATCTTGTTTAATGACAAGATGCAACAAGTAAGAAACAGCAGTTATAATATGCAAATCTTCTGCACTCCTTCGCCATTGCCTGCAAGTTGTTTTTTGTTTTTTTTATTTACATAAATGTGGATGTTTTTGGTAGGAAGCTGTGTGTTGTTATGAATGTTCTTTCCACTTCCCTGTCAAGGCTTGAAGCCAGTGGCGGCTGGTGGAAAATATTTTAGGTGGGGCTGTGGAAATGGTGACCAAATAATACTAGGGGGGTCCGGGGTGATGGTCGCCCGGTAAAGATAATTGAGAAAATACCCCTTAAATTATGACTTCTGGTGATGTTAGAGGGGGAGTCTTCTCAAATATATGAGAAGACTGATCAATACCTCCATAATCTTCAGTGTGGTTAGCTATGAATCTTCCAAAACTTCCAAACACCTTGTCCTGGACATAGTTTCTACAGTATAAACTGTGCAACAGTGCAGTAGGCCTACACAAACTGCAGAACACCCGGGCTTTGGGAACACGCAAAATTACTTTAAATGATTTAATTCCCATTTAACCTGTTAAGGGGCTTTTTCCCCCCGTTTTTTTTCTCACAAAATTGTGCCTCAGGGTTTCTTAAAATGTAACAAACTATTCATGTGTCCTACCAATTTAACGGGAAGAAACTCAGGTAACTGATGATATGAACCATGTTTACCGAAACAAAACACAAGTCTCAAAAGAAGCGTCTAAATTAGCCCTGAGCGAAAAAATGCCAACGCACTCTAGGTATAAATCAATCGATATACTTATCGGATATGCACAAACAAGCTTAGCTAACAAACTGAGATTCCACAGATTCTAGAAATATAAGTATCATCACTGAGCGATCAGAACTCGCGACAGGGGAAGCAAATACAGACATCACACGACGTAGCTTTAGGTAGCAAAACACGGAGATATGTTCACCTTTTGCTTTTATTCTGATCAAAAATGAGAAAAACGCGGCTGAAGGTTAATCCAATGTGTCTGTCACTTTGAAAAATTATTGATAGTCCATAATCCAATTTTTATGTCAAAAACAGAGTTTTCATAATAGCTGCTAATGATAGCTTCCAGAGTGTATGACAGCTTCCTGTTTTGTCTCCTTGGATACGAGTCCAAACAACTCACAGACTGCACCGGGCGCTGACGTAGGCGCCCCTGTGAGATTTGACGACGCTGATTGGCTGAAATTATGTTTCGGCGGCATAGTTTAAAGATAGCAACAGTTGGCTTCTGCTGCACTTGCTGCACTCTCATATGGGCGCTGTGCATAGCGCCCAGACGAGAGAGGGTAATGATACACGGGCAAGGCCAGGCAGGAAACATGTGACTTATCAGTAACTTTAGACATTGTAACACAATTTTAAACAAGATTGTATTGTAGATTATACATTTTACTGATACCAACTATATAATATTTACCTTGTTTACTAAAAATAAAAATAAAATATATATTTTTTAAATATATATTTTTTTATTTCTTTTTAATTTTAATGTGGGAAGAGGAGGGGCGGCGCCCCTAGCGCCCCTATGGGCCGGCCGCCACTGCTTGAAGCGCTACGTGAGGGAATGTCGAGTCAGTCTAAGGTCATCAGAAGTAGTTCAACACAGCTGTAAACAAGTGAGGAATGAAGAGACATTTCACTTAAGGAAAGTACAAAACTAATCAAAATATTATATTGCAAAATGGCCAGTTACATGATATTATATGTATATCACTTATGTGACTTTATGTGAGTTTATTTTTAAGTCAGAAAAGGTAGGGGTTGATTTGAATTTTTCACAATTGATATGATACCTTAAGAACTTATGGGTAGCTTCAGCTTGTTAATTCCCCTCTAGAATGAAATCAATTGAATTGATATACAGTAATAATATAAATGGATTTTCCGTAATTATACTGTCTTATTCATCTGAATCTACAAAGTAACCATATTGGCTCATTAAATGTACTCAAGTGGAGTAGAAGTATGAAACAAAAGTACTCAAGATGAGTATTTCATAGTACTGGAGTAACTTTCTAACACAAGTGAGTGAGCTCATTGGTGAAAGTGTGAATACTCACTGTTGACTCACCTCCAATATATAAGAGAGGCAGAGACACGACTGAAAAACCCATTTCCAATCGATTATGGCTTCATGATCATACTATAATTATTTAAACGTCTTTTAAAGCATGAAAACAGGGAACTCATTTAGTTAGTCTCAAGAATAAACTGTTGACCTAAGATGGTTCCCTGAGGTACTCCAACAAACAGTTTAGCTTGGCTATTATATACTCCTGATGTGTTATATACACATTACCGCCGATTAGTAACCGGAGGAGTGTTAATTAAGGAGAGGGAAAGTTGAAAAGAAATATCTGATCCCATTAACAGTCAAAATATAACACCAATGTCCTCCTCCAATCAATTTGAGCCTGACGTAATGACAGATATCACACGAGGAAATCTAGACAGACGGAGCAGGAATGCAAGCAGACAGACACTATAAACTGAGATTAATGATGCTTGACATATGACTATACTATATGAGATCATTGAACATCTGCACACAGCAGACACTACACAATCGGTATGCGTCGTGACTCTCTCAGAGACTGGGGGGAGGACCCGCCTGGAGAAGTTATTTTATCACTTTATTTCATCACATGGTTTACTGGATTCATGACATGATGTTTATACGTATCATAGACATTTCACGTGAGAAAACCAAATCCAGACAGTCAAATAGGGTTGATAATTGTGGCTGAAAGATGTATTTAGAATATGCGATATACCAATTATCGCAGTATTGACAGCTGTGCTTTTTTACTAGAAATGCTGAATTGGCAGAACTTTGCAGCGTTTCGTTTTTAATACTTGTCAGGACAAGAGTGCCATGTAATACAGTAAAAGAAAGCTCTTCTTACAGACTGTTAATTATAGGTTATTATGATACCAGGCTACAGTATGAAATGTGTTATTAAAAGGGGGGAAGGGGAGATGCAGACAATGGAGACAAAATTATTATTTGCACATTTGGTGATTTGAACGACTCTTTAATACATGTACTCAAACTATACTAAATGCATCTATTAACAGCTTTTTAAGTCGTATCACCCCCTTAAATGGATCACATCACTCCTGTTCTGAAGTCTTTACACTGGCTTCCTGTTTGTCAAAGAATATATTTTTAAAATACTGCTGCTGGTTTATAAAGCTTTGAATGGTTTAGGCCCAAAATACATTTCTGACCTACTGCTAAATTATGAACCATCCAGAACTCTCAGGTCTTCAGGGACTGGGCAGCTTTCTGTCCCCAGAGTCAGAACTAAACATGGTAAAGCAGCGTTCAGTTATTATGCTCCAAATATCTGGAACAAACTCCCAGAAACCTGCAGGTCCGCTGCAACTCTGACTACTTTTAAATCCAGGCTGAAGACTTTTCTTTTTGCCGCTGCTTTTAATTGAACTATTCATATCTTAAACTTTTAACTTTTGTCCATGTCTTTTTTTTCTTTTAATGTTTCTTTTATTATCTATGCTTTTTAATGACTGTTTTTAAATGCCAATTTCATAATGTCTTCCATTTTTGTAAAGCGCTTTGAATTGCCTTGTGTTGAAAGGTGCTATATAAATAGACTTGCCTTGCCTTGCCTTGCCTTGCTTTGCCTTGTCTTGCCTTACCTTACCTTAAATGGCTTGTATCGCCAAAAAGCACCAAATGGTAAAAAGGCAAACATTGTAAATCAAAACAAACACATGTTTTAGGTTTAGAGGAACAAACTTGGTTAGGTTAAGAAAAATATTATACTTTAGGTCAAAACAACTAAGATTGTTATATAATTTAAGTCACCTTTGGAGGTCCAACTCACCAATAGATGATAACGGCCTGTTAAACCATTTCAAAGCTATGCTAACAACGACAACTGATAAAGGTAATTTAACCAGCTAAAATATTTGTTTACCATTTATTTCTTGTATTCTTTCAAATGATTCTCACGTTGGCTGTCTGTATGAAAACAGAATTAAATAAATCGGTTTCTAGCAAACCACTAACAAAACTTGAAAATCCTTTTTATCCACTGGGTTAAGACTTATTCTACTTGTTGGCGTGGTAAAGGTAAACACCAACCCCCGGTTACCATCTCAAATTATGTTGGTCGTCATGATGACCTCCATTTCATCAAAATGCTAAAGAGGATTTATATTTTGATCTGATCCTAGAAGAGACTCCCATTCTGATATGAGCCCTCATAGATAAAGGGAAGATTCAAGTTACATCGTGATTCAAAATTAATATGCCGATTGCAAAGCCACTGACTATGGTGAAATAATAAGTTACAATTTACTTAAAGTATGAGAGGTATAATAATTGAGGGCAGAAATATGTCCCCTGCTACTGTTAAAGTATTATTTATCTTTTTAAAGTGTCGATTTTCAATAGCTGTGACCATGTTTGCAAATCGATTCACATATGCATACACGTCCAACAAGTGTACAACAATCGTGTGTCTAAAGTGTAAGGAGCAAGGCAAACTATTACTAATGAATAAGGAATTTCAAAGATTGCAAGGATGTTTCCAACAAGAGTGTATGACAAACCGGTTCATTAGTTTGGACATGGTGGAATTCGTTTACAAGGTTTGCCCCTTATTATTATTATTATTATTAGGCCACTCTCACTGCCACACCCCTGTGTCCAGCCTATTGGATGAACACAAACACTCCTTCACAACCACACACTTGACCTTAGATACACAATATGGCTACCAAAGGGTGGTTAAGTTTGATTTGTGCACCACCTAATTTTATTTGAATGACCTGTAGTTTCATTGAGTACTTTGAGCAAGCAGCCCTTTTGCTCCTTTTTTAAAAATAAACAAAGTCAAAGAAAAAAAAAAATGTCATGACCGAAAGAACGAGATCGCGGATACAAGTGGCCGAGATGGGTTTTCTCCCCTGGGTGGCTGGCGTCTCCCTTAGGGATAAGGTGAGAAGTTCAGTCATCCGGGAGGGACTCGGAGTTTAACCGCTCTGAGTTTAACCGCTCCTCCTTCGTGTCGAAAGGAGCCAGTTGAGGTCGTTCGGGCACCTAGTAAGGATGACACCTGGGCGCCTCCCTAGGGAGGTGTTCCAGGCACGTCAAGTTGGGAAGAGACCATGGGGTAGACCTTGGACCAGGTCGAGGGATTATATATTTTCGCTGGCCTGGGAGCGCCTTGGGATCCCCCAGTCAGAGCTGGTTGATGGGAAAGAGAAAGGAAAGTTTGGGGCTCTCTGCTGGAACTGCTACCTCCGCGACCCGAGCACGGATAAGCGGGAGAAGATGGATGGATGGAAAGTCACATTTAATGTCAGTCTTTCAGTTTGTGTGTACAGACAGAGAGATTGAAATAACATTTCCAACAATCCCGAATACAAATATACAAATATGTATAAAATATGTATATCCTTATATATATACAATCAACAGACACATAAAACACAACAATCAATATATACAAAATAACAGTCACTTCAATATCATAACAGTCACTTCAATATAAACCCTCACTAAGCAGTGAAAGACCCTCCTGAAAGAGAGAATGTGGGACAAAGAAACACCAAATAAAAAAAAAACATTAGCCCATTCACTTATACAAACACCTATATGCTTGTATTGTTATTTGTCTGCTGTCGCAGACCATGAGGCTGGCGTGCATAGAACAGAGGGCATGTACACTGACTGCAGAGTAAGGAATGTGTCTTCGTCATTGCGTTGTGCCCTGACCTCACCTCCGTGTGAAAGTCTGTATGAAGAGCACACCAGACATTCTGAACAAACAAGTATGTCTACCAGTTACTCCTCCTGAAAGACAGAAGAAAAAAGGTCTTTATGTATTAAGAATAACTGAGATGTTAGAAACGTTTCCTAAAAAAACTGTTTATCATATATTTTTTGGAGCATATCTCTTCCAAAAGAAGAACATTAAAAAGCACAATTTGGTAATAAAAAAATTACTCATTTAATCTCATTTAAATGCTTTCTCATTTGACGAAGATTGGAAACAAATGTAAAGCATTGTTAAAAAAAACGCTGTCTTATCTGCCTCCCCACCTTTTTTATCTCATGACGGCTCAATCATTTTCAGATTGACTATGTGCTCAGATCCCTGAAATATGGAAAATGGTTTAAAATTGTGAAGGGGCAAGTCCAACTGTGCAGCACAAAGCACATATATTTTGTAAGACTGAAATTAATAAGAAAAAACAAAACATTTATGTGTATTTAATTTCTGTTAAAATGGTGAATGGATTGGTGATTTGGACAAAAAAAAAGATATAAAGAAATACCATCTGCTAAGGACGATTTGACTGTAAGGCCACACAGTAAGTGCTCGAACAAAACATCCGGAACAAATGTATCAAAAAGATTGTTTCCAGTGCAATAGCCAGGGTGAGCTCCGGTTTCAGAGCTCACTTCCACTTCACAAAACGTGATTATTTACGGAAGTCTTGAATGAACCAGTTTAAAAACAACCTAAGTCGACACGTTTAAAGTCTATCTCTGGTACATCCAGTCCTATTTACAATGTTACAGAAATCAGGAATATTCCGTTGTAGCTGCATGGGGTGCAGCAAGATGAGAACTCCTACACTGCTTCAACCATTAGCTTGTCTACGGCACGGGGCAATACAAATTATTCCTAGAACAATAACAATACCACAAAAATAAAGTCCATCATTTTTTAAATATATCACAATCCCTGTTTGTAATTACCATTACAATGCAGTATTTAATAAGCAACTTGACAAGCTGTGTTGGCAATTGTTTGATCATACTGGATTAATAGGTTAAAGTTTTCTGCTATTTTAAGCATTTTTCATATGCCTTCATTATTGTGTTAAAGCAGTAATTTGACATTTCAGGGAATACATTTATTACATTTTCTGACATTTGCCAGTTTCGTTATTGCATCATGTGTGTACCATAAATACAAGTCAATACGAATCATGAATTATGACAGATTGTGGATAGAGTTCAACCAATCAGGTAAAGCTCCTTTGTTTATGTCCAGTCCCCAAGGAAAATGTGCATGCAGCCTTGAATATTTCCTTTCATGATGACCAGGAAGTACTGAATGTAAACTCAGAGCCCTTAATAAAGTTGAACACAAACATACATTGTGCAAACATTTCAGACGTTTATTTCAGATATATGTGTGTTTGTGTTCAACTTTATTAAGGGCTTTGAGTTTGTTGTGAATAAAACATTCAGTACTTCCTGATCATCATGAAAGCAGCGCTCCGTGAAAGGAAATCTTCAAGGCTGCATGCAAATTTTCCTTGGGGGCTGGACATAAACGAAGGAGCTTTACCTGATTGGCTGAACTCTATCCACATATTTCACAAAATGTTCAGCCCCATTTCTAAACTCCTTAGATAAGCTCCGGAGAGAACAGAGACAGACCAGAATCACAATCCTTCTTTCTTTCACTGATCGGGTTAAACCAAAGGTGGCTTCCAGCCTGTAAGTATACTTTGCATTGAAACATCACCTTGACATCTGTATTTTAATATATTTGTGTTCAATTCAGAGATCATATTAACTTACTCATTAAATATTATTTTCCTTTTACAGATAATCTTGAATTATCCACAGCCATTTGGCAACGACAACAGACAACACCACAGCGTAACACATTCAGTCCTTTGAAGATGAAGTGTGCAAGGTAAGCTCCCGTGCTGTCATTCGCTTAAGTGTAGCATAACTTATTATAATTAAGTACTAGATCTGAGTACTTCTGACTATAGGTCTTATACTAACCTCATCATGTCTTCTTCTTCAGAGCTCTCCATGCTTTTGGGAGTCATACCCAGCCCGCTGCGATGCCAGCAGACCTTGCCGCATGTCTGAGCCTCGGCCATCGCCAACATATTTATCAGCTGCTGTCTAAGACTCCTCTGAATCCCGCACAGCACCGCTATCAGCCGGCCAACTCTCTTCCACGGAGCGGCCTTAACTCACCTCGTTCCTCTTCCCCCTTCCCTGCACCCTCCTCGCAGCCCCCCTCTCCTCTGTCCTCAGAGCCTCGGAGCTGCTTCCGCAGGGACAGCGGCTATTTGAACAAGAAGCGTGTGGTCTTCGCAGATGCCATTGGATTGGCTCTCACTGCTGTACGCCTATTTATCTCTGAGCCATCTTCCCTTTCCTCAGAAGTGCTGATAAAGCCCACCTTCGCTAGACTGCAAGGCCAACAGTCGCCATCAAACAATCTGCAGCGCTGCAAGTTGCGCCTGGGTTTCCCTCAGCCAACGTTCGACCACAAAGCCTTCATCACACGAGGCATGCGTGTGCAGTTGGAGAGCTGCAACATCTCAGAGAACTCCTTGAGCGGCAAAGTGCTCGTCTCCCATGTCGCCATTGATGAGAGTGTACAAGTAAGGGTGACCTTTGACTCTTGGCGAAGCCACCATGACATCCCTTGCAAGTTCCTGCAGCAGCAGCGCTATGGGGGTTCTGATTTGAATTTGTTTGCCTTTGACCTAAGCTTGCCAAAGAACATAGATCCGAAGGAGGGAGCTGAGTTTTTTGTGTACTTCAAGGCTGGACATGGCGCATCGCTACACTGGGATAATAACCAGGGACAGAACTACAGAGTGTTCGTGGAAACTGATGGATCCAATGGTCACCAAGAGGATGCTTTCCGTGGTTACACCACACTTTCACAATATCGGCCTATGCACACGACCCTCAGTAATCAGAACTTTACTGATTCACTGAGGAAGACCATCGACATCCAGAACTATTTAGATTCACAGTCTCTTCAGAGGGGTTTATCAGGTAGAGTCAGAGAGTGGAGAACAAAGGTTTCGGTCAGGCTGTGAGATCAGCCCAACCCCTCAACAGAACTATGACAACATGTAAATAATGTCACTATTTCATATTTATTTACAGTTAAGTTTTTTAAGCATACATGGACTTTCTAAAATCTCGAGTGTTGGTTGGTCTAAAGCCAAGCATTTGATCACAAATAATTACTTGAAATGAACACAACCTCTTAACACCACAGAACCGGATGAAGGGACAAAGGATAATAATGTTAAAATAAATATCTTTGTTCTATAAATGACATGAAATGTATGTTTGACTTTTGGTTCTAGACGTGAAACAAACAGCAATTCCCTGATTAAAAGTCCCTTGTTTGACTCGTCCTACCCAACTTTACCCATAACACCTGGGATTTCATGTGTTCACCATGAAATAAGATCCTAAATATCTCCCATTTGCATTTTAAGTAACTGTGGAGGGGGCACGTGTTGAAATGACGTGCCAGCAACAATGAGTTGTGTCAAGAGGTTGTGGTCATTTCTGTGAGATTAACTACCCTGTTGAAATGTGAAGTATACATGCAATATTGTTCTGAATAAATCTATTTTTGTAAAGAAACTTTTCTTTCTCTTCTCTTCCTTGTGCAGAGGTTACATCCTAATCATCAAACACATGGCCTTTTAGAAATACAGCTTATAGTTTACAATGTTGTGTTTTGCAGTGTTGCATGAACACATAGTCCCTGATTAGGATATAAAGGCCTTGGAGCGAAAGTAGAAAATGAACTACACTACATCCCGGCAAACTTTGTTTCTCTTGGCTCAAGTTTCTGATGCGTCTTTTCATTTGCTACATCATGTGCATATAACATTCTGTTTTAGACACTCCCTTATCTATTGTGAGAGCTGGAATAACATGCTGGGAACTGTTACTCTCAAACTGTTTCTGATTGGTATGGCAAATATTGAATATCCATGGCAGCATGAGCACCGGGATATACTTTAGAAAAAAAGCGTGGGCCTGTGTTTACACGCCCAAGGGTGGAGTCATCATTGTAAGACACTGAGAAAGTTGGTCTGTCTGCTTTTTCTGTTCCTTTCTGTCTTAGTCATGTTTCTGTTAAACTTGTTTCTTTGTCCACAACCTTCTCTCCAGGGCTAGAGTCCGCCCTGGACCGCCCTTTGTGAACTAAAGTTGATGCACCATAAATGGAAGTTGGAATGTATCTGTAGCAGTTTTACACACCTTGTACCCTAAAGCACTTTGTATTCACTCGCCTAGCAGTGTTGGGCTGGTGCAAGGTATTAGATGTCCTCCTTCTACAATGAATGATAGGATAAACAGCCATGGAGCTAGTCTATTTCTAGCATTTTGATGTAGCTTTGAGACAGTTGCATCCTTTACACTTTACCAAAGTATTGGTATCGACCCAATTAAAAAGTATTTTTTTCGGTCTATAAAGTGAAACTGGAGAGTACTCTGAGATAGGATACTTTTGCTAAGGCTGTTTCCATACGAGTGAAAAAATTGTTTTTTAAAAACTGAAAAACAAACTAACCAAACCAATTATAAAGTCAATAAAGCCACATCAAGATCAAGATCTTGATTAACACATGAGAGAAAGTTACAAACAATAACAAAATAATCAGAAATCAGAATCAGAAACAGGTTTATTACCAGGTAGGTTTACACGTACGAGGAATTTGACAAAAGTAGGCATCACAATCATAAATCTTAAATCATAAAATCATCTGGAGTAAAAGTTAAAGCAAAGTGGCTTTTTTATACTTCTGTAAGAATGTTTGATGATGTATTTGATCTATTGTGGATGCAAAATAACTGTGCAACTATGCCTAATATGTGTATGAACTGAAACTTAAGTAAAAGTAACAAATGCACTCTTAACAATATCTAAAAAGTAAAGTAAATCATTTTTAAAGAAGTTATACCTTGCTGAATAAGGGTTATTAGTTCACTCATCCTCCCCCTTAAACACTTTTTTGGCATCATAGTGTTACCAATCATAACAACAGCAATGTACATATAATCACAAATATATGAACACACAAGGGGGAAAAACCCTTTCGGTGGGCAATAACTATTTGTCTCTGCACTTGTCGTTTCTCTGGTTTTTATCTTGTTTCCAGCAGCAGCCACAGCTGGCGCGCGGCCAGCAGCCAGCTCCCAGCTACCAGCTCCCAGCTGCTGGTGCTCACAGTGCTGTTGCTGAGTGCTGTCTGCACAATAGCCTGCGGACCGATCCAGTGTGCTGCAGCCACAGCTGTGAACACAAAGAGGGGGGGCTAACAGTACGAGCACACAGTGGTGGCTAGCTCAAAATAAGACACTGAGCTGCAGAGACTGAATTCACCTGTAAACATCAGCTGTGTGAAGCAACAAAGGACACATTATGGAAATAATTACAGTAATTACAAGTGTTGATCACCTTAAAAAGCAGTTGAAATTGATTGTTTTGTTCAAGCCAAAAGGGCTTGAATTAAGGCCAAAAATGGTAGCTCCTGGCAGGATTAGTACATGATTAAAAGGGAGCCTCCCTAACTGTACAATGGCAGCCATTGCATGGTTGATTTGCATACTGTAAAGTAGGGCTGGGCCAAAACTCAATATGATGATTCACTGTCCTTCAATAGAACAAATGGAACCCGTTTATGATGACATTTTTTTTTAGGTGAAACATTACATTACTTAAATTGATAATAATAAACACATATTGATTCAAATTTACAAAGGTGATCTAAATATTTTTGTTGAAACAAAATAGCATCCAGATCTGAATGTGATTAATAAACTGGACCCTACTCGAAAGCTTCTGCAACCTTTATGTATTCTGTGCATATAAACTTAGTCGGTATATAAAAAGGTTCACTGCAAAACTGCTTTGTTAATTTCAAACATAATACAAATCAGGCCGGAAAACATGTTATATGATATGAAACAACTTATATTTGGTTAACAACATTTTGCCAGCCCTTCTTCAAACCTATATAAAATTATTTTTGGTACATTTGTTGATATTTTTGGAGAAACCGTTCCCTCAAGTAGTTGGAGGAAATAATCTTTCTATATGCTATCTGAAAATGCAGCAATGTCTTATGTTCAAGATAATCAAAGTTTACAAGGCATTGAAGTATCTAAATATGAAATCTTAAAAAAATGAAAAAGCTTATTGGGTGAAAAAACTATTTCAAAAAATGCTGGTTTTTTATATATATATAACATTTTGGGACTTTTACAGAAAGATGTCAAATGTTCTGAGTCTATGCTGTACTGTACTGTACTGCTGTTTTAATGCTGAAAACCAAAGGACTATAGAGCCCTAAATACCATTGGATGTTATAATGAGAGATCCAGATGAATGTGTCTTTATTTTCAGGATATCCTTAGAATTACATACACAATGAAAAAACTATTTCAAAAAATGCTGGTTTTTTATATATATATAACATTTTGGGACTTTTACAGAAAGATGTCAAATGTTCTGAGTCTATGCTGTACTGTACTGTACTGCTGTTTTAATGCTGAAAATCAAAGGTAGACTATAAAGCCCCTGAATACCACTGTGATGTTTATAATGAGAGAGATCCAGATGAATGGTGTTCTATATTTCAGATATCCTTAGAATTACAATACACAATTACAGTAAATCAGCACAGGTTGGGGATAAATGGATACGTCACCATTTTACGTGAAAAATCGTACGGTGAAATATTTATAGTAAGAAATCAAACCAAAAATTCACGAACGGATCACTTTTTTCTGTTCAGTGACAGCGGTCGCTGGGCAGGTGCCTCATGCTCAGGGTTCCAAAAGGCAGTACGCCAAAAACCACTCGGCGGCCGTTCGCTGTCGCACTCACCAGATGAAACATCTCACAAGCGTTGTTGTCGCCTGGCCCTAGGATTAATTGAAACCAGAGAGGCATTCTGAGTACCAAACAAAGGCAGATAAACAGTCTAAGGTTAAGAGTACAAGAGAGTCATTTGGTCCTGGTTTTTGGTGTATCCACTGCCGGGCAGGAGACGCTTCTTGTTTGGCCTTGTTTCGCAGCTGTCAGGCTTGTAGAACTGGGTGTACGGTTGTCGATGATGAACCAGCCACTCCCAGGGTGGTTGCATTGCCGTCGTGTAACACAGATCGTGCACCTTGGCAGCACCCTATGGGTTTAAGTTGAATATATTACACAACAAACTGGACAAACGTTGTTGTTTTTTCAAATCTCTTGAGTATACACGGCAGAGTGAATGCTTTGAGCCAATCTACAGCCAATCATCCACAAGGTGTGCCGAGCGCCTCCCTTTCCACCAGAAGCAGCCGTAGTCCAGGCGTAGTCGAGAAAAGGCGCAGCTATCCCAGGCAACACACCAAGATCATCCCTCCTGAAGCTGGTTCCAGAGCGGGCCTGTAGTGCAGTGAGGGGCTTAAAAACGGCAAACATAAAAAAAGACACAGTTTTTAGGTACTCAACTAACAAGATCCATCTGTTTCACAACCCACCTAAAGATGAACAACTTTTTTAGTGGAGTTGTAGCTTACACCGACCAGTACGAGGCGCTGCAGCCCAAGAGAAAAATTAAC
>NW_011368143.1:0-1006 GCF_000735185.1 Notothenia coriiceps | reverse complement strand
TCAGTCCTCGGGTGGTTATCATTTGAAGTCGATTATGCTTGGCCTCTCAAAAATATATCCATATTGTTAGTAAAGTTTATTAAAAAAAAAAGAACATTCCCTTATTTTGGAATGGTTAACATTTGATATATTTTCTGTAAAAGTCCCAAAATGTTATATTGGCTTGTATATATATATATATAAAAAGCATTTTTTTAAGTAGTTTTTTCACCCAATAAGCTTTTTCATTTTTTTAAGCATTCATATTTAGATACTTCAATGCCTTGTAAACTNAATATTTATAAAATACATTTTTAAGGGAAAGTCTGGTCTTTCTTTTTAAATATTCATACCAACGTTGATTCAAGGAGAGTCCATTAATTGAGTGGAGAATTTCTCCACTCAATTAATGGACTCTCCTTGAATCAACGTTGGTATGAATATTTAAAAAGAAAGACCAGACTTTCCCTTAAAAATGTATTTTATAAATATTTATTCTGCTAAAATGTTAACCATTCCAAAATAAGGGAATGTTCTTTTTTTTTTAATAAACTTTACTAACAATATGGATGTATTTTTGAGAGGCCAAGCATTATCGACTTCAAATTATAACCAAACGAGGACTGATTGATGCCACCTGTGTCACTAATTCCAGAGGTCTTCCCTGATTGGCCACAATCATCAGGTAACAGGAAGTAAAAGGTTGATCTGTTTGTCACTCTGCTACAAAATTGAGGCAGGCCTGTGTGTTGAGAAGTTTTTACCTGAGCATTAGTTTACAGAGGACTCTAGGCCAGTGTTTCTCAACTGGTCAGGCCTCGGGACCCACTTTTTCCTTTGTCAATAGATCGCTACCCGAAATTTCGAACCACTCAAATCTATTCAACAAAAAATGGTGCTGTAATATATACGCTTTTCAGCATACAATATTAATTAAAGTGAAGTACAGTGCATATATCCCTTATATCCCTTCACAGAACTAAAGTACGCCTTTAAAAAAGGTGTAATGAGATGATGGAATCAAAGC
>NW_011368142.1:127312-132800 GCF_000735185.1 Notothenia coriiceps | reverse complement strand
CCAATGATTTTCAATGACTTCTCCATGACCTTTACCTAATTTTCCATGACTCTTTCACAGCGGTACCACTGAAAATGGTTTATTTTAACATGAAACAGGAAAATAAGGTATGAAACATGTTGTGCCTATCTAAAACAAATCAAATAGTGGGCTTAGTAGCTTCTACAGGCTAAAGCAACTCAAATCTCTCACCAGCAAAACACCTCGACAGTTAAATGTCATTTTACGTTTCATTGCTATAGGATACAGTATTTATTATCATTATGGTATTACTATTTCGGCGATTAGATAAAATATAAATTATATTTGATGCAACTTTAGTTACATTTCCATGACTTTTCCAAAACTGGGGGAAAAATATTGTTTTCCAAATCTTTTCCAGGGCCTGGAATTAGCATTTTGAATTTCCATGCCTTTTCCAGGTTTTTAATGACCGTAAGAACCCTGAATAGAGTGGTGCAGGAATGAGTCCTAAAACCTGGTAATTAGTCAGCATTGTAACACTTCCGGTTGCCTCGTCTCACGTGTTTTTTACTACAAGCTTGACATTGTTTCACGTTTTGTTCTACAACATAAAACACATCAGTAAATAAACCAGTAATGTCTGAAGCTTCTGTGTTTCTTAAAAACGTTGGATGCTAGCAAGTGACTAAATAAGACCAAGCAGCTTCAAACCAGCTTCCAGGTACCAGGTTTAATCAACTGTTATTGGAGCAAAAGGTAGGCCTTGTGGATGTGTTGTTTGGAAGATACATCACCCAGTTTTGACCCACATCTTCCTGCATATTAGTACCAGTATATGTCCGAGGCCTTGTTATTGACATGGCGTTTGCCTGCTTCTAACACTATACAGTATATACAGTAACACAGAGCTTTGGATAGATGCCAGCTGTTTATGATACTCATGACTTTATTAATTTATTAAGGATGGACACTTCATGTAATTTGAGTAAAAGCAGCTTGATTTGTCTAATGGCTTACTGTACATTGCATCCAATGCAATATCTGCTGTTAACACTTGGGGTTTTATGGCCAAGATCAAATCCTGCCTCTCATCTTTAGTCCATTGCTAACCAATTTCTTATGAGTTTAAAGTTTAATGATGCATTTTATAATGTTTCATTGACCTACACGCCTGCCCTTGCCACCTGGCAAGTATCTGCACTAAATGAAAAGTACACCTTTATTCACATTTCGGATTTTATTCATACCCCTTAAACCAGAAAGCTTTTTTTTTTAAGTGAATGAAATAAAGAGAGAATAAACGGAGAGGAAACAATTACCTTTAAATAATATTTGCTTGCTATGCAAAACATGATAGCGTATTGATCGCCCCTGTAACACTAATGTAGGCAAAGAAATCCATTGCATTATGTTAATGAATTAGTGTGCTCTTTAATAATTCTGGTTAACCATACATTTACAATTCCACTATTGTAAAACCATCAAAATCCCAAATATAACACATTTTTCAAGAAATAAAAGTCTAGCATTGGGCTATAAAGGAACAGCATCACGGTCACATGACTTCACGTCAACACCGCTAAGCTAAAGGCGGCCGACGTTCGGCGTGATGACGTGAAGTCGTCTCATTTAGACACATGTTAGCAACTGCCATTTTTAAGACATGTAAAAGCTTCAGATTCACCAGTGGGGTAATAACTGACTTATTTGATCTCGTAGAACAAAATATGAAAATAGCTGAAGCTTGAGTTAATCACAGACTTTATTTCAGGCATCTAACCCAAACTACCGGTAATTCAAAAGAACATTGACTTAAAGACAAGGGAACAGGATGTGCTAAATGCTAACTCATCTCCAGGTTTTAGGACTCATTCCTGCACCACCCGTCACACCAGAACTGCACACAATGATGCCTTTGTCAAGCTTGTCTGACCGAGCAACAGTAAATAAGATAGACAGTACGTTGGACGGGTCAATTGTAAAACCACAGCTCAGACTGGCTCCCAGCAGCTGCTCCTGGCATCGTCCAATGGGCTCCCAGAGGAAACATCACAGTATAAATGTGTGTGTGGGGGGGTGGGAGTCATTGCCAGAGCCATTGCCAGAGCCCCTTGACTCACTCTGCTAATAAACTGGGCAGTCACAGTCACAATGTGAAGCGTTTCCTCATCGTTTACTGAGAGGTGGCAGCTGTTTGAGCGCCTGCAGCTGGTTGATGATGCTGGTCCTGCAGCTGAGGAACTCTCTGGGGAGGAAGCACCATCAACCTGCTCCTCCAACACCTCCATCAGCCAGGGGTCAGACCACCACTCTGAAAACCTAAATTCACGTCGTGTGTGTGTGTGTGTGTGTGTGTGTGTGTGTGTGTGTGTGTGTGTGTGTGTGTGTGTGTGTGTGTGTGTGTGTGTGTGTGTGCGTGCGTTAGGGATGGGAAAGATTAATGGAGTATTCGAAATTATTCAGGTATTCGAATAATTATTCATGTATTCGAATATTTTTTTTTTTGGGAGGGATGCCTAAGTTGATTACATATTATCAAATTGAATAATTCAATGTATATATATACGACAGTGCCATAGCTAAATGTGTTAGTTGACGTCTAAATGTGTGTTTTGCTCCGCTCACCGGTCCCTCACAGCGGGCAGAGCTGCAGGTGCTGGTCTTTCTCTCTCTCGCGTCCGGTTATACTTCACTCGTGTTTATGTCCAAATCCATCAGATCTAGCTAGTTCTAGCCAATGATATGGCTGCTGCCCCCCCCCTACACGCAGATCACGCAGACTCAAACCTCATCTTAGGCCTAAATGTGGCGCAAATGCGCATGCAACCATGTGTGGCGGTAAAGTACATAGACATTTTGAGAGGAGAGATTTAGTTTTGCCGGTATTCAACATATTTGACCAGTCATAGTCCGATAATTATTTACACTCTAAGAAGAGTCCTACACAACAGACATGGCGTCAAAAAGGAGTAATGTGTGGAAATATTTCGACCAGGTTAGTGAGTGCGGTGTAGAGGTCAAACTATGCCAAATTAAACGTATATATATACCTTGCTATACCCGTAACCTCCGTTCCAGCTGAGAGGGTCTTCTCTACAGCTGGGCTGATTGTGAATCGCACATGAAGGCTGTAGACCTATAGCTGTCAAACTGTGATCACCAGTTCCATACATTTGACAAATTCGACTTGGTTTCTACACTACACAAAACGTTTTTTTTACCCAATTTTCTTTTTATAGGATATGTACATTTCGGTTAACCGGTTAACCGTTTTTTGTGGGGTCGAATATTCGAATATACATTTGCTTTCAGATTCCCATCCCGAGTGTGCGTGCGTGCGTGCTACTTACTAGGACGCTCACTTCCACTTCAACACATTCATAGTTACTCATATATGCATGCTAACGAATGAAGCTGCATATTTAGAATTTTTTTATTTAATTGATAGTTACCAACACTAGGTGATTAAACAAGTTGTATCTTATCATACTTATAATCAGCTTATAGTACAGAAAAACTTAATAAAATGTACTAAAAATACTCATTAAAAGACATTATTATAACTTTTCGGTGTAATAATATTCCTATAGCTTTTATAAAAACGTTATATTTTTTTATGATGCATTAGAATTACTCTTATAACACAGTAAGACGAACTCTAGGTGGTGCTTGTTTGCTTCAATCAATGAAAACAGTGATTGTAATGCATTATCTAAAATACATGTATAGCAAGATGTATCATGGGTATTTATGAGTGTTTTAATTCTATGATACATCAATATAACGAGACGATCACGCATCGAAATGGACGTCTGAGAAAGCGATGCTCAAACTACTTTCAATCTACCATCAGCTGTTCCTTTCCGAGAAATATCGAGTCTCCTATAAGACACTTCCACACTTCAGATTGACAAATGTGTTTTGACAACACTCGGAGAGATAAGCACTTGGTCTCCAGGATCTCTCCCAGGGACACGTTTATATTTACACCTCCTCCGCCTCGCACAACACACGCTTAATCTTCTCCATGATTTGTGGCTTCAGCTCAGAAACCCCCCTCTCTTCTCCGTCCTCCATCTTTACTTTCTCTTTCCTTTGCCTTTCCGTCTCCTCATCTGCCTTGCATCAGCGTTATTGCTTCAGTGTCATTGTGAAAGACCTTTGCAGGAGTCATACAGGCAGCATTGTTTTTGAAAAGGTGGCGCTATGTGGAAAGGGAGAGCACGTATTGTAGCATTGAGTGACCCTCATGCCAATAACGGCGCTGTAATCACTTTAAATGTTTTTTATTGTCAGCTTTTCACAGATTAGAGCCACAATAATCTGTCCTCCTCGATCCATCTCATCCCAAGCTGTTATTTTTGGCACCGGGGATTCTGCCTTTTTGGATTAGTAGGTGTGGAACAGTTCTTTGTGAGTGTGTTTATGATGTGTGTGTGTGTGCGTGCGTGTGTGTACAGGAGAGACACAACAATAGTAAGGTGTTGGGGGGGGAATAATCTCAAGTGGATGTTGTCTTGAAAGAAGATGCTGAAATACGGAGTGGCTGCAATGCTCAAAATGCAGCTCTTTGAGGGAAAATGTCATGGGTATACGCTCGAATTCATAAAAAAAAAACCTGAGCTCTGAAATATGCTTAAGCGAGAACATGGCCTAATCCCCAACTGTACTGTGTCTGCCGGTACAATACCCACATCAGGACAATAAGGACAAAGTAGAGGGAAACTAAACGCTTTATAAGGCACTTTGACACAAAGCGGAATATTCCAAACCATCCTTTTGACTTTAAAAGGTTGGAAATAAGAAAAACTAATTGTTGAATATCTGTCTTTTGGAAAAACCCAGAAAATCTGCCCATAAAAAACCTCTCTGACTGTCTGGCCTTAGAGAAATGAACCTATGCTATGGAGGGAAAGCATGATACGTTCTATTAAATATCGTACAAATATCGTACATTTCTTGGAGAGAAACTAGATTTGACCTGAATTAGTTGGCTGTGATGTAGCTTCTTGTTTACCTACTTTGTAAAATACTGTTGAACCCTTATAGATCCAAATGTCCATTTACATCATTTTTAAAACATTTACGTTGTTTTAAAGTATTTTGTTTGAATTACTATTTACTGCTAATATCCGTTTTTTATTTTGTATTCATTTATTTATGTATTTATAATTATATTTATTGTATTTAATTTATTTTATTTATTTATTTATTTATTTATTTATTTATTTATTTGTATTTATTTTATTTATTTTATTGTTCCTCATGTTCCTCATGTTCCTCATGTTCCTCATGTTCCTCGTGTTCTCTGTTCTGCAGGAGCTGAAGAGTGTGGGTCTGGATCTCTCCCACGATGCAGCTGATCTGCCCGTGAACCGTCCGAAGAACCGATACACGAACATCCTGCCCTGTACGAGACATTGTTCTTTATTTAAAGTTCCTCCTGAGGCCTGTACTACGAAGCTGGTTCAACCTAACCTGGATATGTTTGAGTTAGCCGGTTGGCCTAATCCAAAACATACGC
>NW_011368142.1:124767-127272 GCF_000735185.1 Notothenia coriiceps | reverse complement strand
TTTATTTATTTATTTATTTATTTATTTATTTATTTTATTTATTTATTTTATTTATTTTATTTATTTTATTTATTTATTTTATTTAATTTTATTTATTTTATTATAATTATTTATTTATTAATGTTTCTATTGCAACCTTTTTATTTGTTTCCTTCTTCTCTTATGGGGTATACAAGTGTGTGTATCTTATAAATGAAAATGCCAATAAAGATATTATTGTATATCTGTGAATTCATCTAGATTATTTGCTTCCCTACACACAATGATTTGCTTCCTAGAGCATCACATCATGTAAGTGTTACGTAAAAAAAATCACCCACCTATAATCTCTGACAGACCCTTTTTAATTCACACCACCTCTGCAAACACGCTGCTATCT
Source organism: Notothenia coriiceps (assembly GCF_000735185.1). NCBI lineage: Eukaryota > Metazoa > Chordata > Actinopteri > Perciformes > Nototheniidae > Notothenia > Notothenia coriiceps. Next base: position 126,893 of record NW_011368142.1, on the reverse strand, counting down.
CCGCCCTCTCCCCTGAGGCTGAGTATTGACTGATGACTTCCGTTTTCCCTATCAATTCTGCTGCTAATTTTACACACTTCAATTAATTCCAGGTATTCTTGCATGGGGCCCTGCTAGGATTAGAAGCTGTCAGAGGAAGGTATTTTATTGCCGTTTTCACCGGGAGCACACGCAGAAAAAGAGGCATAATATCTACAGCCCAGTGTGGTTTTTTTCCGCACGATCATCACAATTTTCTTGCCGACGTAAGGCTGTCACGGCTGTCTTTCTCGCCGTTATTCTTTCCCGAGGCTGGCGTGCCGAGCGCCTCTCCGCTGCGGGATGATGATGAGACTCCCCACAGGGATAATGACATCTACGAGCGTCTCTCCAAAAAATGGTTGTCCCCCTGGATTTATTCCCACCCAACACTCAGAGAGAGAAAGAGCCCCGGAGAATCGCAGCAGCAGAAACACAGACAGAGGACAGGTTTGCCAGCTCGAAAGCCAATGAGAAACACAAAGACACAAAGAGACACTTAGTCAGAGCGGCCCGCTCACCAGCAGACAGCCAACAGGAATAGAGAGCAGTCATAAGTGAACACCTATAAGCACAGTGGGGGGCAGCGACTGGTCTCCACAAACCTGAGACAGATATTTGAAACTAAGAACAGTGGGATCGGAGAAATGCGGATAAAAAGGTCTCGTGCTGTGTCTGGGTGACCAGGTGCCACATGTTGGACGAAGAGGACGTTTTTGCTGGACAATGCGGGACATGTTATGTTACGTTGCTAAGAGCTAGTTTAGATTAATATATATTTCGGTTTCTGGAGGAATATATCCATATATCGATATTTTCTTTATGAGCCAGGTGTTTCTCGTGAGTTTCGTGGAAGCATCTCTTCAAAACGTACTCACCTCTGTGCGCAATAAAAAATAAATGTTGGCAAATCTGACAATAACTCTCTGGGAATCGCCCTCCACCGGCAACACCCATAAGTAAATATACATTTCTCTGTTGATTGATTGACATCCGACACAAGTAATGGTGATAGCCCTCTCGATTTCTACACACCTTTGGATAAAAGCGTTGTTTTAGACGGGCGACTGTCAATCAAATGCGGGACATCGGCTAAATGTGTGGGACAAATGATAAAAATGCTTTGCAGTCCCGCACAAAGTGGGACACCTGGTCACCCTAGCTGTGTCTCTATTCGGACACTTTCCTAGGTACACTGCATGTCATACACTATGAACACGTGCTGAGTGGGAATTTCTACCGGGTAGTCTTAAATCGCAAATGGCTGCTGTTCCCTCAAAGGAAGTGACGATTGACGCAGTTAGCTAGCTAGCATTGTTATTTTTTGCAGTTTCCAAATCATAGCAGGTTGTTCAATTAACCCTATAAAGGTTACATTAGCTTCTTTTCAACACCAAAATAGTGGTACATGTTTTAAATCGTGAAAATAACCCACATGTTTATTTGTATATAGTGTTTAATGGACAGACTGCAATCGCTACCACTTCAGCTACGTAGCTAAGATGGCGGTCGTTAACTTTCTGACTGCTATACATGCACCATCTGGGTATTCATAGCTAATTTAGCCATACTTTACATTAGGGGCGCACTTATACCCTCAATAAAGCACAAGTAGACAAACTAAGACACAGAATTGACTGATAGTATCTTCACTTAGAGCTGATAATACAGTTGACAAAAACACTTAAAGGTGGGGTAGGTAATTCACTTCAGAAACACTTTTTGTCATATTCCATGGAATGCTCTTAACATCCGGATAGCAATGAATAAATTAAATGCTTTGACAATAAATATATACAAATATTTCATCTGTGGAAGCCGTGGCGCTGTAAAAAGCACGACCAATCATCTGAGCCGGCCCGGCTAAAATAACTGGATGGCCTACCTGTCTGTCAGCCTTCCATCTGTGCACAAACTTATCTCGTGCGCTCATTGGTCATGTTCGTGAGTGTTGGAGGAGGGGCTCTGTAAGGAACTCTGAAGGAAGGGGTAGATTTTTTTCAGCTACGTACTTTCAAATTCTAGCGCACTCGAGCTGGTTTCTCCATTCTTATCTACCCTACCTTTACTGTAAAAATATCTGGGTTTTTTTCTCTTGCTCCCATCCA
>NW_011368142.1:121392-124719 GCF_000735185.1 Notothenia coriiceps | reverse complement strand
GTGTCACTATCGCTAAGCTAAAGGCGGCTAATGTTGAGTATTGCAGATAATAAGCTTTGTGGTACACACATTTTCCTGTTACAGGTTTTGTTCAGCAGGATAATCTCCACATATTAACACAATTTTATGAAGTTTGAAGTGTAACCACAATCAGCAGAAGTAAAAAGCTAATGTTGGGCTATAAAGGAACTACAGCACGGTCACATGACTTCACGTCACCGCTAAGCTAAAGGCGGCTAATGTTGGGCTATACAGGAACAACATCACGGTCACATGACTTCACGTCACCGCTAAGCTAAAGGAGGCTAATGTTCGGCGTGATGACGTTTAGTACTCTCGTTTAGACACTGTTTTTAAGACACAAAGAATCTTCAGACAATCCCCAGTGAGGTGTTTACTGACTTATTTTAGGTTGTAAAACAAAAAAGGTGAAACATTTCTGAAGCTAGTGTTAACTATTTCAGATTTGAAACCAAAAACGTTGAGACACGGGAACAGGAAATGTCGACTCATCTCCAGGTTTTGTGATTCCTTCCTGCTACGATTCTTTTTGTCAAGCTTGTTCATCTGCAGACGTACAACTGATTAAAATGCCCCGCTGATATGTTCTCTTTGACTTGATACCACACTGGATAACAGCAGCTTTTTGAAGCATCTGTTAGAGTAGTACTTCTTCTTCTCTTGCTCCACATCAAGGTCAGCGCTAGTGGTCAGCTTCAATGACAGCCATGCAGCTGGTAGAAATTCAACAGACACCTTCACAGGTCAGACGCTGAATAAGGGAACGCATCGCAGCTCCTACTGTGCCAGCCTTCTGCCGCTTCACGTGACCTTAAGATGCTAATCAGTGTTGGAATATACTTTAGTGCACATCGATTCAGATCATGGATGCAGATAATCTAATGGTTAGAAGTGAAAAAAGAGTCAGAGATTGCCAGAAACACAGCAAATAGTGTCAGATCTGGACTATCTGTATGTTAATTAAGCTGTTTTTATCTTGAATATTGATCTACCGTTAAAAATCCAGTTATTTAAATGCGTTTTTTACTCCAAATCAACTTGCAATCGCAAAATCTAATGATGAGATGTTACGAAATGTCTGAAATACAGCAGATACACGGCAGAGAAAGTCACATCTGTGTCCAAAATCCAGTGTTTTTGTTCTAATTAAAGCGGTTTAGTCTTTAATATTGATCTGCAGTCTGAAATCCAGTTAATTAAATAGATTTTACTCCAAATAAACGTGCAATCTAATGAGGATATAGCAGATAAACAGCAGACAGTCATATCTAGTTTGCACAATACAGATGTTTTAATAGTAATGTATTCGTTTATATTGGTCTGATATATACTGTTAGTGAAATAACATTTTGTTTCAAATAAACTTCCCATCCTAAAGATGATGTTAAGAAATGTCTGAGATACAGCAGAGAACGTCTGTGTCTCTAATATTGACCTGCCGTCTGAAATCCAGTTAATTAAATAGATTTTTAATCCAACAAAACTTGCAATCTAATGGTAAGAGGTAACAGAAGTCTGAAGCACAACAGATATACAATCTGTATATTTCTAGTGTGCACAATCCAGACGTTTTAATTGTAATTAAAGCTGTTTAGTGTTTAATATTGATCTGCAATCTGAAATCCAGTTAATTAAATTGATTTTTTTAATCAGATAAGCTTGCAATCCCATCAATATCAAATCAAATCATCAGACCGTCTGCGTCTGAAATGAAGTCTGCATTGAAGTCACTTTTCAAACACTTCACTGATGCACCAACAGTTTCCTCATAAATATTCATGGCTGCATATATAACCAACGGTGGCACCGACTACAGGGAGGATGTGTAAGAAGCAAAAAAAAAGAACTGACTCCATCTTCGGGTCAGGAGACCTCCAGAGCCATGACTACTCGACAGAGGTGGGAAGTAGTAGAGTACAAATACTTTGTTACTGTACTTAAGTACTTTTTCTGGTATCAGTACTTTACTCCACTACTTATTTTTCTGACGACTTTTTACTTTGACTTCTTACATGTTGAACACAAATACCTGTACTTTCTACTTCTTACATGTTGAACACAAATACCTGTACTTTCTACTTCTTACATGTTGAACACAAATACCTGTACTTTCTACTTCTCACATTTTGAACACAAATACCTGTATACTTTCTACTTCTTACATGTTGAACACAAATACCTGTACTTTCTACTTCTTACAAAGGAACAGGCTGGTTCCTTTAGTTTGAATGTGTGTTTGGTGGCGTGATCATTATTATTTAGAGTCATTGCGTGCCTATTGATTTGAACAGGATCCGTGTATCCATCATTAAGTCATAACAAAACACCATATTTTAAATACCCTCACAACGTCATATTATTTAAACGTTTTTATGCCAAACCTCTAATTTTGAGTTGTCATTGAGTAGATGTTTAAAGTGGGGTGATAAGAAAATAATCAAGTAAAAAACAAGTATCTAGAATTTGCACTTAAGCTAGCGAAAATGATGCCATTTAAAAACATAAACGGCCGTCAGCGAACCGAGCCGGCCCTTGACGACCGTCCGCGGAGGGTGGAAAATACATACCGGAAGTAAACAAAGACGTGCAACGGGAAGGTGTTCCCACTGGAAACAAAACTTAAAATATTAAATGAAACAATCTCATCTCTTAAAATTCACAACTTATTATGAATTAAACATTCACGAACTTATAATTATGTATTCACATGTTTAACTCTGTTACATGCATGCAACGAACAGAAGAGCGCAGGGCAGAATTAGGAGGGAATTCCGTCTCATAGCGTTTGTGCACCGTTTTGAAATGCTCTAAATTACCCTTCTTCGGTAAAGCCACGCTCGCATTGCAGATGAGAGACGGGTGAACTTTGAATTGGAATAAACAAAAAAAAAATCTTCCTCCCACTCGGAGTGAAAATGATATTTTTTGGGCTTTTTTGCTTCTGCCATAATTGCGGTCTTGTGTGTGTGCGGACTGTCACTCCTGTTGACACGGACAACGTCAGCGAACTAGTGCCCTGCCCACCAGCCACGCCCCAACACCTGGGGTCACGCCAGCCAATCACAAAGCTTTGATGCGTTCAAGTGCATTATTCTGGCACAGGAAGATTATGTTATAGGATATTAACGATAAAACAGAATATTGTTGTTCTATTTTTAGACACATCTCGACTGGTTGGGCACCCGTAGAGATCGGAAATACAGCAAAACAAAGTGTTCTCCTTGGGACCTTGTTGGTCCGGGTTTTCCGACTTTAATGGATTAGGTCAACAGGATCTTGGTGACGGGTTGGTCCAGCTGGTACTAC
>NW_011368142.1:120438-121368 GCF_000735185.1 Notothenia coriiceps | reverse complement strand
TTAATTACACTACTGGTTTATCCCAAAGATATGCGCGTAGAGAAAGAGTATGTGACAATCATTCATAATCGCACCTCAAGATTCAAAATCAATTCTGGTACAAAGATAAAACGTTTCTATTTCTCCAAAAAATCCGTCTGCCTTGGTCAGCCCGCTCTGTGTATCGCTTTGAGACCCACCCCAATGTGTTGTAGTGCCAGCCAATATAAGATCAAGTGTTACACAGTGATGTCACTCTGTTACGGAAGTAAAAGGAGTCCAATGGAGGTGTTTCAGCCAACCTACATAACACATGACAGGAAAGCGAAAACCCCACAAAGCAAGCCGCTTTAAAATCTTCCCTTCTCTCTACACACACATGCATACTGCAAGCACATGATATACACTCCCTCACTACAAACACACACACACACACACACACACACACACACACACACACACACACACACACACACACACACACACACACACACACACACACACACACACACACACACACACACACACACACACAGTGCGGTACGTGGATGGAAATGCAGAGACGGTATCTCATGTCACCCCGAGGGTCTCCCTGCTTCATAATAGATATCAGACGCTCGAGCAGCAGTCACAGAGAATGTCAGGGGGCAATTTCCTCGTGACAGATAATATGATTCCAGCGGACTTTAAATGAAATATATTATCACCCTGATGTCAAAAGCTTGCCATTTACCGATGGAAAAAGGTTACAGTCGATAAAGACTTGGCGATTCCGGCTGAGAATATGGTGAAATGCACATAATGCTAAATAAATGTATGTACAGTAAAACGTTATTTTTGTAGAGGTATGTGCAGTTTAAACCATTTCAAATCGATCGGACGTGACTCAGGCGGATATCATTTATATAACTTATTACAGATACTTTATTTGAAGTAACATTAGCTGCTAGT
>NW_011368142.1:118757-120393 GCF_000735185.1 Notothenia coriiceps | reverse complement strand
TAAACCATTTCAAATCGATCGGACGTGACTCAGGCGGATATCATTTATATAACTTATTACAGATACTTTATTTGAAGTAACATTAGCTGCTAGTTTTTTTATTTATTTTTCGTTTAGGAAAGATCCTGGAGAAATTATATACAAAACAAAATGTCAACAAACACAAAGAACCTTAAAATATAAATATTTTTAATTAGTATTCCGTTATTTTGTTTATTTTCTTCTCTACATCCAATGTGTGGATTATTATTTGGTTATTTTATTTATTTATTAATTCATTTTTAAAATATGTTTTGGACCGGAGAATGCCTTGAACATATAATTTCTTAAAATGCAAAAAATTTAAAAATTAAACATATCGCTTATACAACGTTAACCAAAAGTAGACGATTTTGGCAACAGTAAACATTTATATTATTATTTTAAAGAATTGTTTTGGCCCAGAAAGTGCATTTATTTATTATTTATGTATGCCCTGAAACCATGTAATATCTTAAAATGCCAACAAATAAATTAACGACCACATTAGACCTATATTTTGTTGCCTAAAGTACTACCATATGTGTCGTCCTCCGCAAAATATTTAGGATGGTTCCTGTCAATCAGCGCCTCCATAATTGCAGCCACTCTCCGTATTATGATGGAAACTTTGCCACATAAGCTGTAAAGCTAAGATAAATCCACTGAAGGATTTATGGTTAAAATTACACCGTGTGAGAGCCTTATGAGCTGAGACAGCTTGAATCCTCTGTGGAGTGCTCACTTCTGAGAATTAATATGAACTGCAGACGTCCTATAGACGCGCCAGCCCGCAACATTTTAAGGCCGATTGACTCTCTACCCTCCACTGACTTTTATTTTACTGTTCACTTTGTGTTTAATGGAGCATGTCGATGACCCGGTGTGCCAACGTGCAGGTAGATATATAATGATATCAACATTTTACAGGTCCCTCTTCTGCTTTGTTGGTCAGCTATGGGTCCAATAAAGAAATACAGTCTGTATGTTGTAAGTTCTGCTTGTAGGCCTCAGCAGTGCGTCTGTTGTTACATTAAAGAGGCCCTAGTATTATATATATTATTGAACTCTGGATAGTAGAATGAATGTCAGGAAGTGTGTGCTTGTGACGAGGAATATTTACACATTGACATTTGCTATGTTTTATATATGCTAACGTTACTTGCGGCTATTTGATACAAAAATAAATGATATGATGCGGGTCGTAACAGATTTGAATAAATGCTTCGTCCTTTACCATGATTTCTGCCTGGGTCAGTTCAGATAGCCTTCCATCTGTAATGCTGGTTGTTTGACCATTAAGACAACAATTCCCATGATCCCACGCTTCACAACAACACCACAGTCCATCTCTTGTTTTTGTTTTGGAAAGATCCTTAGCTACAGAAACGACACACTGAGTTTAAGCACAGCCACGTTTCGTCAAATCGACTTGGTTTCAAGAGGTTGGCGAGCCTAGCAGGACATCGATCATCAGCATTCAATAAGAGGATTCACAATAACTAACCTCCAATCTCTCACACACACACACACACACACACACACACACACACACACACACACACACACACACACACCCGAAAGTACCCTAACTATCACCTCTCTCTCTCTCTCTCTC
>NW_011368142.1:118455-118744 GCF_000735185.1 Notothenia coriiceps | reverse complement strand
CTCACACACACACACACACACACACACACACACACACACACACACACACACACACACACACACACACACACCGCTAATGAGGGTGCCACGGGGTCTGGCTGTGTGAGCGTGTGTTCTAATTGTCTTATCATTCAAGGTGGCACATTCTTGGGCCAAGGCTTTAATTTAACACCCAGTGCTCATCAAGAGCTGGTGTTATTCACACACACACACACACACACACACACACACACACACACACACACAGTTTGAGCATTGAAGCAGCCTAAGGCCAGTCTTTGTGTGTTGC
>NW_011368142.1:117515-118404 GCF_000735185.1 Notothenia coriiceps | reverse complement strand
TCTCTCTCTCTCTCTCTCTCTCTCTCTCTCTCTCGCCACACCCCTCCCCCGCTCATGGTGAATTAATTGGCAAGCTGTTGTCATGAGATACGGACTGTAGTGGAAACGAGCATGCACCGATACCCTTCGTTATTTTTGTTTGTGTGTAAACTACCACTAAGAGCACGGCACTGACAGCCAGTCCAAAGTGTTTAGCACCTTTTTGAAGGTTAGAAAACCATAAATATATGTTTTCGGGGACTTTCCACTGCTGTAGCTCGACACAGAAAAGAAAGAAACAGCTTGTTATTCTGACAGGAGAACAGAAATGAGTGCATCCTTAAAAAATAGACCAAATACTGAGAATTAATAATTGAAAATTAACCAAACAAGGAATGTTTTCTCTAATTGTACAGTCCAAGTTATATTTTCCATATTTACTTGACCTGCAATTGTCACGCAACTAATTAATTTGTTGTTACTGTAGTTGCATCATGTAATAGACTTTTCTATATATTCAGGAGGATAATTCAATGATTAAATTACGACTAAACCACTACTTGCCAACTATTTTGATAACTGATTAAGCGTTTAAAAAGCCCTATTATGCTTTATGGGGGTTTTCTAGGTGTGTTTTCTAGGGTTATGTTCATGTAAATGGTCTGCAAAGGCTAAAATCTCATAGTTCCCTCCCTCTTTAAATACATTTTTCAGTGGTAGCCCTCATTGAGTGACGCATTTAACTTTGTCCCAAGTAAGTTTTATCCAAATCTTTTAGGCGATGCTTGAAATATCATTACAAAACACAGCGTCACACTCCAGCCACACCACTAATCTAGTTTTTCATATCCAGCCTTTCCATCTGTGACACAAGAGGACAATGTTTTGAAATTGATACTCGATGAATCCA
>NW_011368142.1:113639-117466 GCF_000735185.1 Notothenia coriiceps | reverse complement strand
TCACACTCCAGCCACACCACTAATCTAGTTTTTCATATCCAGCCTTTCCATCTGTGACACAAGAGGACAATGTTTTGAAATTGATACTCGATGAATCCAGGAGTACGAGGTCTCTCGTCGGGGGTTTTCACAATTGGACAGTCGGCGCACTTACAGCGTTTTCAATACTGCACAAGATTCCAGAAATCGATGCCACATACAAACAAGCAGCATCGAGCGAACACGTCGGAGAGGGTAGCCGGCTGCAGGTGCACCAAGTTTAATCAGGCAAACTTTGACAAACCTATTACGTTTGGATCCCTCACAATAGCTCACATCGCAATATCTGTTGTCCTATTGCAGCATCTAAGACATATTGGCAACCTCTTCTTTCCTTTCTCCATCCCTCGTATTCTCCGTTTCCTTGTCTTTCTTAAGCCACAGAGCACAGATTTTGACAGTATATGCGAATGAGGTCCCTCGGAGAGACATTAGCTCCCCACTGGGAGTTCTTCTGCTAAACTCCCGGCGGGCTTTTCTCCTTAACACAACGCAATCAATAACTCTTAATATTATCCACTGGCAAACACAGTCACAGCTGAAGGCGGCATGAGGCTCTGGGACAGACCGAGGCAAGGTGAGTATTAGTTATTACACCTCTACAAGAGCAGCAGCAGCAACTACCTTGTGTTCTGCTCACAGATTTCAAGGATTCAGCATTTTACCATTTCCGATTCCCTCGTCTTGAAGTCAACGTTTCTCAGACTTTTGGGGGTTTAATGCCTTCAATAAGTTGTCCATGATTATGATATGGTATGACACCTCTTTATCAGGATACCTAAGTGATTGATGCAGGAATTAGTCCTTAACCCGTGGAATGAGTTAGCATTCTAGCACTTCTGGTTCGCTCTTTTTTTAAAGTCAATCGTTTTTTAATGTGTTTTTGGTTATAAGCCTAAAAAAGTTGTTAACCGAAGCTGAATAGTTGTAATGTTTTGTTCCACAATATAACGTTTGTCAGTAAATACCTTTATAGTCTATGGTAAATACCCAACTGTTTAATTGAAAAAAAAAAGTTGCTAACAAGTGTCTAAATGAAATTGATTAACGCCATCACGCCCAACATTAGCCGCGTTTAGCTTAGCGGTGCTGACGTGAAGTCATGTGACTCTGCTGTAGTTCGTTTATAGCCTAGCATTAGCTTTTTACTTCTGGAGATTGCATTTACGCTTCAACTATTATTAAAGATTTGTTAATATGTGGAGTTTATCCTGCTGAACAAATTGTGTAAATACCATAAATGTGTGTTTACTACAGATCTTATTTTGTGCTATATTCCAAAATCCAATGGAAAAATCCCATTGGCTTTTTCTTGAAGGAGCCCTTGAGATGCTAACTTCCTGTCCAGTCCAAAAAAACAAGTCATCACTGCACTCTATTGCAATTTTGACAACATCAAAAACAGGCTTTTAGAGATTTTTGAGTGCGTGTGTTGCTCAGCTGATGACGCACCATCATCCAAACTCATAGCAATGAAAAGGGGGGTGTAGGTAGAATATGTATCGGGGGAGAAAGTAATCCCTTTTCTGGTAGAGACTGATTTATTGTCTGGCACAGCTTTCATAATGGCAAAGAAAAACGGAGGTTATGGAGTGGAGACGGAGAAAAATAAGTATTACTTAGTTTGCAGCTTCTGCACAACAAGACATTGATCAAATCCTGTAAGTGTGACACGAATCCTGACACAGGTGTTATTATCCAAACTAAATCTTGATCACAAGAGTTGCCCCTAAATCAATGATGACAACACAAGTTGAACACAGTTATGTAAAACCTACATTTAGACTGTGCCACAACTGAGAAACACAATATAACAAGTTTTGGGAGTGAGTCAAAGTTTTCTGTTCTTTTTGTGAGCCCTAGTATTGAGGATTTTCTGTCTCACTGCCCTTCGACTCTACAGTTTATAAATAAAGTGTTTGGATGACAACACGAGCTGCTCTGAGTTCAACAGAGTTTTTTTAAACCTACATTTAGTCAGGGGCGGCAGGTAATGAGAACTAAAGAAGGCTAAGCTCTTTCTTAATTATTGTTCTCTATGCTATAGTGCACCATATATAAAGAGGGAGGCAGTAGCTCAGTTTGGAGGGGCTTGGAATCCAATGGGATGGCTTGGAAACCAATGGGTCTGCTTGGAAACCAATGGGATGGCTTGGAAACCAATGGGATGGCTTGGAAACCAATGGGATGGCTTGGAAACCAATGGGTCGTCTTGGAAACCAATGGGTCGGCTTGGAAACCAATGGGTGGGCTTGGAAACCAGTGGGTCAGCTTGGAAACCAATGGGTGGGCTTGGAAACCAATGGGATGGCTTGGAAACCAGTGGGTCAGCTTGGAAACCAATGGGTGGGCTTAGAAACCAATGGGATGGCTTGGAAACCAACGGGTCGGCATGGAAACCAGTGGGTCGGCTTGGAAACCAATGGGTGGGCTTGGAAACCAATGGGAGGGCTTGGAAACCAATAGGTGGGCATGGAAACCAATGGGTGGGCGTGGAAACCAATGGGCCGCCGGTTCAAGTCCTGATTGGACCAAAGATATGGAGCACTTTCAAGATGTCCATGAGCAATATATATGTATTCAGACCTAATGTGTATTGTACTGTGTGTGTACTAGCAGTGAACAACCAAATTATAAAGGGTCTTTATATCTGGCAACCCCATCAGCCTAATATACTCCAAATAAAGGACAACGATTTCATAATCACAGAATACATATAATGAATCGGATAACTCCTGGTCGCATATCGGAGCATGCTGGTGCACCGATGCAGTTTTTTACTTAATCCAATGATTTATATTGTGGTTTTGGTCCTGCCGTATTTCCAAGTTTTTCTTAGTTTTCCTGGGTGTTTAAAATCAGCTGCACCCCTCCTCCTCCTCCCCCTCCTCCTCTCCACGAAGGATAACGTTGCCATGGCTGTGGGCTACAACTTGACCTGTTTTTTTTTAGCCCATATTTGTTTAAAATTGGCAAATTGGTAGCATGAAAAGCTTTCAGAGGATGTTGTGCAGGCTCTTTGAGTTAATTCTTTAAAAATAGATTGGATATATTCTGCTTAACAAAAGAGATTTTTTATGAATATAAAGCCGACTTTTTGTGATTTTCCCTTTCCTGTAGTGTGATATAGGTTTTTATGGTCTGCTAATCAACCATAACAATGATCTGTGTGTGTTTAAGTGTGTGTTCAATTCATATGTTTATACTTGTGTGCATGCATTTAACTGTTTCATTATATACTGCATGTACTGTATATAAATATGCATATTAAAACAGATGTCTGGTACTGTGTGTGAGCAGCTGTCTGCGCTCGGCTGTATCTGACATGTTGTTTTCTGGCCTCAGCTAGAGGTTGTGTTGCTGAAGCGAGTGAATGATTTGTTTTGGAGTGTGTGTGTGTGATGTGTGTGTGTCACAGGTCAGCAACTTTACGCAGCCCTGATCGACAATAGACACTCGCGCTCACGCCTGCAGGACCAACAGTGCACCGTGTCAGAGGGTTTGGCTGGATAGTCGAGAGAAAGGGTGATGAACATTTTCTTTATTTCTAAACTTGAGTTAAGACAGAAATACAAAGCAGTGGGGCTCGCAACTACAACAGAAAGTCTTTGATTCACTCTCAACTAGGGATGGGAACGATTCATCGAATACATTTTTTTTATAGGATATGTACATTTCGGTTAATCGGTTAACCGTTTTTTGGGGGTCGAATATTCAAATATACATTTGCTTTCAAATTCCCATCCCTACTCTCAACCTTGTTATCCCCCCCCCCCCCCCCTGGCGAA
>NW_011368142.1:86209-113594 GCF_000735185.1 Notothenia coriiceps | reverse complement strand
GTGTACTTCCGTAACCATTAGGTTAATACTATGTACATTGTACGTGATTAGGCTAAGGGGCGGGACATCTCTAAACGTTTGACCAATCACAACGGAGCCGGCCAGCTAACCAATCAGAGCAGACTGGGCTCTGGTTTCAGACAGAGGGTGAAAAGGAAATAGGTGACCACCAACTACCCGAGTAACCAATCAGAGCAGACTGGGCTCTGGTTTCAGACAGAGGGTGAAAAGAGGTGCTGCAGCACAGGCAGTATAAGAACAATAAAACATTAAAGCATGGAGACATGTCCCAGTAGAGACACTACATACTGATATACACCTGAACATCAGCAGGAGAGGACTCTTTAAAGTAGAGACACTACATACTGATATACACCTGAACATCAGCAGGAGAGGACTCTTTAAAGTAGAGACACTACATACTGATATACACCTGAACATCAGCAGGAGAGGACTCTTTAAAGTAGAGACACTACATACTGATATACACCTGAACATCAGCAGGAGAGGACTCTTTAAAGTAGAGACACTACATACTGATATACACCTGAACATCAGCAGGAGAGGACTCTTTAAAGTAGAGACACTACATACTGATATACACCTGAACATCAGCAGGAGAGGACTCTTTAAAGTAGAGACACTACATACTGATATACACCTGAACATCAGCAGGAGAGGACTCTTTAAAGTAGAGACACTACATACTGATATACATCTGAACATCAGCAGGAGAGGACTCTTTAAAGTAGAGACACTACATACTGATATACAGCTGAGAGGAGCACAATATGTCTTCTTGTTATTATAACTATTCCATAAAAGAAAGACATAAACACAAATCCTCACATTTAAGCGGCTGGAACTGCTTTAACATCTTAAAAAAATAACCTACACATTTTTGGAAAAATTGCTGTTGATTAAATTCCTGTTGATGGACTTTGGTGTTATATCTACCCAACAACTGGAGCCCAAACACAGACGGCACCTGAAGCCTCGGCACAGCAGCATCCGACAACGAGCCAGAAAATAACAGATGTTACCAAAGCAAATGTTGGGAGTGCAGCTCTGCAGCTAATGAGTGGATCTGCGGGCTCTTTTCCAGGTGACTTATGTTAGTGCTCAGCTGCTGCACACGAGGATGAGTGGGGCTGTATTGATCCACTGTTTTGAACCTCGATCGATGCCACCGCACAGATCTTAGCCGTGTTTTTCCAGGTCAAGCCTGATACAACACCTGATCTCCCTGTCCAGATTCAATTAATATCAAATGATACTGTGAGATAAATGACCTGCCGGAGACTTACACTCACCCCGCTGCTGCACGGTACAAGTTTATTCAATTACGAGATAATTGAACATCAGTGAAGCCGAGGTGCAACAATATGATTGGGATTCATTACAGAGAGAAAACGTGCCGGGGCGAGTTCGCTGCGCCACCAAAGTTTCTTTGAATAAGAATGAGTTACTGAATTAATGAGATATGCCTACAGACAAGAAGTCAAGCTTAAGAACTCACTGCTGTACTCTCTCTCTCCTCCACTACCCAGAAACAAACTCGTACTCTGCCTGTCTCCTATCAATATTAATAGCTCTATTTCAGAAATGAACTGTCTGTGTGTACACTATGAACTATGAGTAACAAGATGTGTTCCCATAACCACAGAGCACCCTCACACATCCTGTTGAATTTGCTCTAATTTAGAGAAACAGTTTGAGGAAAACAGAAAAAAAGTCCTATTTTCTGTTTCTATAAAAAGGCATCGAAATGTACAATGGTGCCATTTAAGAATTTCCCCCCAAAATAAGCCAAAAAAACCAACCTATCCATCTTAAACCTATATTATGATTTCTGCGCTTTTCCCATCCTGTAGTGTGTGTAGTGCCTGAAACGCCTCCATTGGACTCCTCTGTTCACTTCTGTAACACAGTGACATCATCCCGTAACACTTGTGCTTCTATTGGCTAGCGCTCCTACACATTGTATGTGATAGACTAAGAGGCGGGACATCTCTAAGCAGTTGACCAATCACAACAGAGCCGGCCAGCTAACCAATCAGAGCAGACTGGGCTCTGGTTTCAGACGGAGGGTGAAAAGAGGTGTGCCGTATGAGAACAATAAAGGGCTTTTTGAACTTTTAAGTCAAAATAAATCAAGTTTATTGCCAGGTACATTTACACTTACAAGGAATTTGCTTTGGTGTTAGAATGCAACACCGGACTATAAAGCCCAAAGAGGAGGATGAGAAATACCCAAGGGGTGCTCATTTGTCTCACTGTTACACATCAATACAGAAATCCTCCATTAATTACTTTCAGCAGGAAGGAGAGAGGTGATGTGACCGTACTTTATCTCACCCATCACAGAGGGGATAGTCAGTTCTGTGCATTGGGTGTAATTGATGACGTGGCGTCTAAATAACAGTCTGTTGTTAATTGGATTTGACTGAAAAATGAGCCACGCTGCACTTAATCAATGTCGCCGAGTGTCTGTGATGTAATGACGGGCCAAAATCTCATTTAGGTTCGGCACGCGAGGCCTGGAGATAACGCTTTTAGAAAAAAACCTCATTGTTAATTTAATATATTTTAACTATTATTCATTCCTAAACAGATTATGTAATACTTGCATAATAGGCAGACTATAAGAGTTTTTTCAAAGAAGGTATGGCGGTTAATGAGATTCACCACCACCGCCGTTTAATTCATCTATATGGTAATGTTTTATGACGGGAGGCAATAGTCGAGCGATGTGCAGAGTCAGCAGGAGCCGTGTGACTTTCAGCTGCAGACGGAGGGCCGAGGGTTTCATTACGGAGCCGCTCTGCCTCTGGATCAGAGTCGCAGTGAGGAGAGGCTGTGTGACGGCAGCGGTCGTACAGTGCACAGCAACCAGTGCATCCCAGAAGAAAAACAAACACAAGAACACATTTTTCTCAATGAAAGAAAAATGATTAGCTGATTCTGCGATGAGATACGTTTTTATTCATTCGTCAATTTGACTGCAGACAAGTCTCTTAAAGGTCCCATGTCATGCTTTTCCGGTTATTACCCGTCCCCTTGTGTGTTATGAAGGTTTTTCTGCATGTAAACGGTCTGCAGAGTCAAAACCCTTGAAGTTCACTCTGTAGCGAGTAAAACTCTAACACAGAAAATATCTCCCCAAAACGCCTCGTTGGTGAAACGTCATCATCCATTGGATTCTTCCGGGTACGTGCTTACGAAAGCACGTACCCGGAACTAAATGGGCCAATCCGCGGAGCTGTTACGTTACGTCCGCGGAGTTGTTATGTTAAGCCCCCGCTGATTGGTCCAAATTGACCAATCCACGGACTTCCTCACACACACACTCAGTGCAGGCAGCTCTGCTGATCTCTCCTCCCTGGATGCAGGCTGATAACAGACAGTTGGGATCGCGGCGAAATTCTCTCTGCAGACCCATTCTCACAGCGTTTATCAATCTATAAACCTTTTTCTTACTCAATATCAAGCCACACTTATTGTTTTTATTTCGGCTGTGACTTTGTGTGTGTTCAGGTTGAGTTTGGCTATGTATCGCTAAACAAGGAAATCACACCTCCACGGAGCTCAGCGCGATTCGTACCGACCAATCAGAGCACACTGGGGTCACAGGGAGGGGGGGGGCTGGAGCTATTGGAGCTACAGCGAGCCGTTTAGTGGAGAAAGTGAATACTGCTGAATACACATACTTTACAGAGATGCTGCGAAACCAATGTGAGTTTGGAAAATTGCATAGTATTTTTCTATTTTAGTATACCTCAACAATGGAATTATGATCAGTGGAAATGGCCATGACATGGGACCTTTAATGTCCCTTAATGTCAGCCTGATTATTTAGAGGTGGAATTATATTTACTCAAATACTACATGTTTGAGGTCCTTGTACTGACATGTTATTTAGGTACTTTTATCCAAAGCGACGTACATTTCAGACTGAGAGGAAAATCATATTCAAGACTCTCTCTGTGCTTTTATTCTGAAATACACTAGCCACTAAAATGACTTTTACTCTGAAAAACAAGAGGCAAAAGATCCACTATTATGCTTTCAGTCCAGTTTTAAAGGTCTGCTATTATGCTGAATCCACTTGTATACATAAATAGGTCCCGAATGTGTTAAGAGACATGATATATGAAAATACGCAGTACTGTACTCCAAATCTACACCGTATTTTAAAAGTAAATTGTAAGTACATTGACTTTAAATGGACAAACTACAACATACAAATGATGACCAGTATTTGTTGGTGACAAAACAGGTTAATATTATATTCTGTGTAAAGAGCTATTATGCACACTGAGAACTTTTGATACATTGGGGGATAATACTTCTGTTCTTCTACTGAAGCACGATTTCTATTCAGGACTTTTACTTGAAACAGCTTATATTTTCAATTTGGTATTTCCACTTATACTTAAGTATAGTATCTGAGTAGTATTTCCACCGTAGTTAATAGTGCATGGGATAAAAAGAGCAGGAAGAGGAAGAGGAAGAAAGGTTGTAGTAGCAATTAAAAAACGCAAAAAAAGCTGAGCACCGAGGAGATGAATTTACGAGGAAAAGATGGAATCTGCTGATATGATAATGGCCCCTCATGGGCCCTTGTGGCGAATACATTTACACTGTGTAATTTTGTCCTGGGACATAGAAGAGAGTTATGTCTTCTTTTATCTTATCACACAAAACGTACCATCTCTCTCTCTCTCTCTCTCTCTCTCTCTCTCTCTCTCTCTGCCTTCGTACGGTTAAATCGAGAACAAACACAAGCGGTCACATACTTCCACCACAAAAATCTCATTCTACAAATCCTTTAATTGCCTGATCAATGCCTGTAGAGCCATGCAAATTAAGCCGATAGTCGATGGGGTCGGGGTTGAACGTCCACTGATGCCTCTGATCAAAATGCACACTGCGCTAAAAAACCCCCGGGACTAAAGCATTCATCTGTAGGCTCCACCTTGAACCATTATCCTGACCCTTAAGCAAGCCTGGCGTGAGATACAGAGCAAAGAAAAGCCTTTGGAAGTTTTACACCATCCATCACCAAGCTTTTAGGAAAGGCTCGCACTCAGGGAGGCGGAAAACACACGCAGGTGAGATCAGACGGGATGTTTTCAGCGGCGCTCTGCGGGGACGAGGCGAGGAAACTAAAATAAAAACAGCTGTGGAGATGCCTCATGCATCAACAATGTCTTACCTTGTGTTTCGCCAGCCAAAGTCTCATCCCGGCGTCTCAGAAGTAGCATGATGGTGCGGCCTGGGACTCCTCTCTCCCTCTCATAGCCTCAGACTGAGGGAGGCTGAACTGAACGGGAGAGAAACAGAAAAACAACATAAATATNCTTCATCGTAGTACATGCGAGACTTGACATCACCTCAGGCTTCATTGTGGTATCCGTATTGTATCCTCTTATTGTTTCTTTCATTTTCATGGTGATTTAACATGAATTAATGTATGAACTCACTTACATCGAAATGGTAGGCTGACCTACCTCTGAGAGACGTTTCGAAGTACCGAAGATTGGCACGCCTCAGGCACCACTCTGTATCAAAAGTCCAAGTACCAGTTGAAAGTCGTTGTGTGACGATGAGAGAGCGTAATGTGTACGTGTGGCTCCCCTAGCGGAGACTATACCCGTCCATACCTTGTAAATCGTCGATTTCTGTCCCGTTACCTCCTTTCAAGTTCCTCAAACATTCTATTGTACGTGAAAACCACAACCATATTCGATTCACACTCGTCTTATATGTCACCACCTCCTTCTTAAATCTAAGTAATGGATTTCATGATTTTGATTGTCACACTATTTATGAAATTTCTCAGAGAGGACCGACTACAAGTCCAACATATAGTCATACTCACAATAGATGAAATTTCTCAGGAGATGACGACTACAAGTCCACATATAGTCATTACATTCACAGAGATGAATTTCTCAGAGAGGGTCACTACAAGTCCCACATTATAGTCATACATCACAGAGATCGAGAATTTGTCAGGAGAGGGGCCGACGACTACAAGTCCACATATAGTCATACATCACAGAGATCGAGAAGTTTTCTCAAGAGAGGACGACACAAGTCCACATATGAGTCATACATCACAAAGATGAATTTCTCACGCCGAGCAGGACGACTACAAGTCTACATCCATATAGATCATACATACAACAGAGATGAGAATTTCTCAGGAGAGGACGGACTACAAGTCCACCATATAGTCTATACATCACCAGAGATGAAATATTCTCAGGAGAGCGACGACTACAAAGTCCACATATAGTCTATACATGTCACAGAGAGAAATTTCTCAAGAGAGGACGACTACAAGTCCAATATAGTCATCATCACAGATCGAAATTCTCAGGAGACGGACGACTACAACGTCCACATATCAATCATACATACACAGAGATGAAATTTCTCAGGAGAGGCACGACTACAAGTCCGACATATAGTCATTACATCACAGAGATGAAATTTCTCAGCGAAGGGAATACTACAAGTCGCACATATAGTCATTAACATCACAGAGATGAATTCTCAGGAGAGGACGACTACAAGTCCACAATACTAGTATACATCACAGAGATCGAAATTTTCTCAAGAGGAGACCGACTACAGTCCACTATGGTCATACATCACACGAGAGCATTCTCAGGAGCGGCGACGACTACAAGTACACACAGGAGATGAGCACTGACAGACAGTAGCGAAGATTACAAGTTTTCCGAGAAATAAAATTAACATAATAACAGATCTTTATTATAAATATATTATAAGTTTCGTAGGAATTTAACAACAACTATCTGGTCTAATAGAACCGTATGGAAACACACACAACACACACACACACACACACACACACCACACACCACACACACACACACACACACACACACACACACACACACACACACACACACACACACACACACACAAATTTGGGATGTATTTACCGTCGCCAACCCGGTTTTACAACGATGTACATCTTAACACCATATATGTGTTGTGTGTGTGTGTTGTGTGTGTGTGTGTGTGTGTCGTGTCTTTTTTTTTTTGTGTGGTTGTGTGTGTGTGTGTGTGTGTTTGGAATTATTCTCCCAGTTTGTAAATGTCCACAACCAGGTTGTGGACACTCCGATTCCAACTTCCCTATAAGACAGAGCGTATACACCTATTTATTTTCAACACAAAGGAATTTGACGTTCAGTAACACAAGAAATAGAACTTATGTCGTTCGTAAATTAAAATGTAGTTCGTCCTCACATTTGTCTGTCCACCCAAATAACTTATAAAGGCTAACTTTTCCCCCTTTAATTTATTGACACGACAGACAATTTTGTTTGGTGACGGTTAGTCTACAACGATAAACGTCGTCGGTGAAATGTTAGTCTATGTAACATGTAAAGTAAACGACAGTTTACAATAGCTGAGCACTCCGTCAAAACCAATAAAAATATTCTCTTTAATATTCAAAGATTTTCTGTCGTTGCAGTAAGGTTTGTGCACTTTTTCACCTCTTATATATGAGTGAGACATAATTTTCTTCGTTTCGGTCACAAACATATTCGTCCCACATTGATCAAGGGTTTCGGTTCCAGTCGATGACTCCGTCGCCTAAAGGCCGAGAACAAAACTAAACCGTAAATTTATGCGGCTCAGTAATTCGTATTTGTCGTCCCCGCCGTCTTATTTTCTTAAGGAGACGGTCTTCAGCAAATGCAAAATCACACCGAAGTTTGTGAGGTAGGCGGAGATCGTTTATTATCTTTACGTGTTTGAGGGAAACAACTAGGCAGTCGAAGACGACCGTGATTTAGTCGAAATCGCTCGCACAAAGAATGTCGGCAACAAAGCAAAAAGGGGGCGGTTTTAGTCTCGTTCCTTTCCTCAAGGGAAATTATTCCCCGCCACCATGTCATGTCTCCATGTGCTACCCCTCTGAGTTTTTGGGTAACTATACAGTTAAATAATCTCCCAAATTAACAATGTAAAAACTTTACGTCCATAAAGTAGACATAATCAACTAATTGTCCCTGTTCACGTGTTTATGTTATTATAGAACAGTTGTCACGATCTATTTTACAAGTTTCTGGGAAAATTGAAAAACCAAAGAAAATAATAAAGACTACTTAACATGAAAAAAGGACTGAACTCCTTTATAAAACAATTTTTTCGGTTCCCTGAAAATTGACTTGTCTCATAAGGGATTTTGTAAAGAAATTGACAAATTGACGACTTCAGTTGTGGACTTTTCAATTTTGAAGACCGAAAATTGAGTTCTTTGTTCCCTTAGAACTTCATTTGAAGATTGAAAAATTGAGGTTCTTGTTATGCTCATTTGAAGATTGAAAATGACTTCAATGTTCTAAACTCATTGAAGATGAAAAATGAGTCCTTTTCTTAGAATCCATTGAAGATGAAAATTGATTCTTGTTAATAAGACCTCATTTGAAGATCGAAAAATGAACTTTCATGTTTCTTAGACTCAATGAAGGAATTTGAAAATTGAGTTCTTTGTTATTAGAACTTCATGAAGGATGAAAATGACTTCATGTTCTAAACTTCATGAAAGATGAAAATTGACTTTCATGTTCTTAGAACTCATGAGAAATTGGAAAATGAGTTTTCATGTTCTAGGGGCTCAAATGCAAACAGGGATGAAATGAATTTTTTCGCAAGAACCCAAGTTTCTTTTCGCGAATATCTTTTATATTAAATAATAATATAATAATTTTAAATGAATTCATGTTCTAGACTTCATGAAGAGGTGGAAAGACGGAGAAATTGAGGTTAATTTTATCTTTCATTTACACCTTCAATGTAGAGTATTATTGCTTTGTTGCTAAAATCGGTATTCCGGCCAGTGAAAATTTCAGGTGTTGTTTGATAGTCATTCGAATATTAATTTAATAGTGATGCTTTTTGTTTATTTAGTAATTTGTAAAACCATGGTTAATTTTAACAATTTGGTTACAATTTTATTTATTCTTCAGGGATTCAAAGGAACTTGAAACTTTCCATAAGTTGTTATTGTATAAATATGTTCCCGTTTTTTGTTAGTAGTTAAACAGTAGAATTAGCGGTAAACTTAAGAAAAAAATAAACTAAAACCCTGCTACCGTTTTAGTTGTATCAAATTTTATTGTCTCGTTAAATTTTCTCGTACCAAGGAGGAGGGAAAATCAACCACATATTAGTCAAGCCTCACCGGTAACAGGTTACCAAGACGACCGGAGAATTTAAATTATACACTCAGCGAGAAAAATAAAATTTAAAAAACGGGAAAGGAGGACGGTGCCAACACACAGCAAATATATTGCCACCACTTTTGTTTAGTATTACCGCCACGAAGGAGGTCAAGTCTCCAAATATACCCCCAATATAACCCTACGCCACCGAACCCACTTTATTTGAGAAATAACATGTATTTAATCCCTTTAGTTACTTCACAGATGTGGATGAATGATGTGAAATCTAATCAAGTGTTAAATCAGACTTTAGTTCCACCTGGAGTAAATCCACAAGCTACCCTGCAGTATACAAAGTCATTCAAACTAGCTGCACCTTTACCAGCTTTGAGAACACTTTCATGATCAATCATTATAAAACATATCATATATATTATTCTGAAATGGACCAATCTGCACAATGACTACTTTTACTGTCGCTACTTTCACTATATTTTGATGAGAATACTTTTCTACTTTTACTTGAGGAACATTTTTGAATGAAGGACTTTTACTGTAACCGAGTATTCCTACACTCTGAGTACTTGTACTTTTACTCAAGTACAAGATCTGAGTACTTCTACTTTTACTCAAGTACAAGACCTGAGTACTTCTACTTTTACTCAAGTACAGACCTGAGTACTTCTACTTTTACTCAAGTACAAGATCTGAGTACTTCTACTTTTACTCAAGTACAAGACCTGAGTACTTCTACTTTTACTCAAGTACAAGATCTGAGTACTTCTACTTTTACTCAAGTACAAGACCTGAGTACTTCTACTTTTACTCAAGTACAAGACCTGAGTACTTCTACTTTTACTCAAGTACAAGATCTGAGTACTTCTACTTTTACTCAAGTACAAGATCTGAGTACTTCTACTTTAACTCAAGTTCTGAGTACTTCTCCCACCTCTAGCAGAAATAGCTTTATTCAGATTGAGTTAGGCGTTTTAAATTCACCTCATTGAATCATTATTCATTCTGAGGGGGCAGGTCAGAGGTTGCAGAGAGCATTCTGGTTTTCATTAGAGTCTAACTGACTGTGACCCGTTTCTAACCCTCCGTCCTCCATCTTCTGCTTTTCCAATAACAGACTGGCGGACGTCGGAAAAACAAGCGACGCCAAACGTCTCTTCGGAGGAGCGAAGGGGAGAACCCTAGTGAAGCTGCTCCTGTGGAGTACAATTACCTCGAAATTGCTGCTTTACCCTCTTGACCCGTCGAGGATTTTACCTAAAACTGCTGTGAGTTTCCTCCCCTCCCAGTGCCAACTCTTTGTTCCCAATCAACTGAAAGGATTACGACGTGGAGGAGAGATTAAAACGCTCATGGACATCTGAATTTGCTTCAACAAAAGCCAAATAGAGTGGTGCAGTGACGACGTATGTTTGTAGCCAGACAGGAATTTAGCATCGCATGGTTCCCTTGACGAAAAGCTAATTGGATGTTTTGGATTTTGGAATATTGCCGAAAATAAGCAAACGTTTATACTTACACTTTTTGATCGGCAGGATAATCTCCCTATATCAACACCACTTTATTTTATGAAGCTGAAATACAATCACCAGAAGCAAAAAGCTAACGTTAGGCTGCATCACGGTCACATGACTTCACGTCACCACCGCTAAGTTAGCTAATGATTGGCGTGATGACGTTTAGTCGTCTCATTAAGACACTTGTTAGTAACCACCCTTATTTATGACACATACAGTAGAACCTTCAGAGGTTCACCAGTGGGGTATTAACTGAGGTATTTTATGTCGTAGAACAAAGCTGAGAAATCTCGTAAGCTTGTGTTAGGCGTGTGGCGCAGTGGATAGTGCCTTGGTCTGGGGATCAGATGGTCACAGGTTCAAACCCCACTGCAGTCAGTGTGTCGTTGTGTCCCTGAGACACTTCACCCCAAATTGCTCCTGTGGGGATTGCCCACAGTATTGACTATGTAAAGTGTCTAACATGTAATGTAATGCTACCTTAGTTATTAGGCTTCTAACTACACACAAAACCAGAACTGATTTCATAAATTAATCGTGGACACCTTAATCAAGCCATTACACCAAGAATAAATCTGAGAAACGTTGACTTCAAGACGAACAAATCTAACCAACAACACATTCAAAGACAGTGGACTTTAAGACCCGGAAATGCAAATTAATGTCTGGGTATTAGAACTCATTCCTGCTTCACTGTCTAGGTATCCTGATAAACGTATCATTAATGAAACTCGGACACCTTATTAAGGGCATTAAACAAAAGATATCTCTGAAAATGTTTGACTTCAGGACTACCGAATCAACCAAAAACGCATATAAAACCATTGACTTTGAGAAAAGGCAACCGGAAGTGCTAAAATGCTGACTCATTCAACTAATTTCTGGGTTTAATGACTCATTCCTGCACCTCTCTGTTTGGTATCTTGACAATGAGGTGTCATTTATTAATCAAGGAAACCATCTTGCTGGATAGACATCTGAAAGTTTCAGCAAGAGTCTTCTGGGTTTCATTGTGCTTCGAGCCTTTTAAAAAGAACAATTGCTAACTTTTCTGCTCATTCTTTCTGCATCTTGAAATCAATATTTATGTTGTTTTTCTGTTTCTCTCCCGTTCAGTTCAGCCTCCCTCAGTCTGAGGCTATGAGAGGGAGAGAGGAGTCCCAGGCCGCACCATCATGCTACTTCTGAGACGCCGGGATGAGACTTTGGCTGGCGAAACACAAGGTAAGACATTGTTGATGCATGAGGCATCTCCAGTCCGCTTTTATATCACTCCAGAGAAAAGAAGAACTGAATCAAAGGCGGTAAAAAAAAAAGATCTTCAGTGTTTAGATGATAATCTGGTGGGCATTATGGCTGCAGGCTACTTTGGAAAAACCAACAGGGGTAAAATAGATTTTAAAAGTATCCAAACAGAAAAAGTCCAGAGTTCTCCAGAGTCATTCCCCCGAAACATATGACTACTAGCTGACTACGGCTGGAGCGTTGGAGAAGAAAAACAGCACATCTTAGCCATGGCCAGAAGTATTATGTCCCCTTCAAGTGTGAAGAAAACAGATTATCCAAAATAACATGGCAATTGTTTGTACTAATTGCTGTTGACCGAGCATGGTAGTATTGGAAAATTGTATTGACTTAGCCTTGTGGAAGACTTGGGTCATGCGCAAAGATTGCCAAATTATACGGTTGGACAGGCTTATTATAGTCCTGACACAGCCTCAGTGTCCAGGATGTATTGATTGCTTTTGGGGCGTAAAGGGATTTATCGACAAATGGTAAAAACAAAAACAAAAAATTCAACCCTAGCTTTAACCTTGACAATACATTACGCTCTCTCTTTTTGGCCAGTAACCAACACCATATTAATCAACCTTAGCTGATTTCAAAACCATATACAGCTATACATGTCAACAAAAACATTATGTCACAATGTATTGTTTTCTTCAGTAGGACTTTACCTAAAATAAATAAATCAGACTGACATTTCATCACAAATGTTAAGGAACATGTAAGTCGATTCATTTGAGTCAAACAGCATTTATATACATCACATATTGCTCATATTTTTGCATCATAGGATAAAAGCAATATAAATAAAGAGTTTAGTAAGATAAGCAAAGATCTACACACTGCTTTTCTCTTCTGTCAAAACTGAGTACGTACTAAATTATTTGCTACTTGCGTCATCAAAGAGTCATAAAGCACAAATCTAAAACCCACCAGACTCTATTGATCATCTACAAAATAAAAGTAAGTTGTTTGTAGAGAGAATCTCAAAATGATTTGTTCCCACACAAGGTTTTTATGTTGTGTATCGACTTGTCCTGACACACTGTTATGTTTTTTATTATTTTCAGACTTTAGAGGCTTCTCTCTGGATTTAAATGTGATACAATCATGCAGTGTAGTAGTTATCCATTTAGTTTTCCATTCTGAAAAATAGTTTCTGACATTGTTTGCTCAGTTTCGCCTTTGTTTGAAAAAAACATGTTTTTCACATTACCTGATCGATTAGGCATGCAGTTTACACCCCACTCATAGACAAAACAAGGCAATTCTATTTCCAGAGAATGTGAAGTTATAATGAATTGGCAATTATTTGGATTAACCCAGGATCAATTCGCTGAAATTATTATTGGCTTATTATTTTGTAAATGAGACGGCTTATAAACAAAAGGCCCCGATCCCATGAATACATTTGGTGGCATCTTGAGGAATCCCTGCAGTATGGCATTGCTGTGGGGGGACACACACACACCAGCCCCTGCTTTCACGCCCTCCCATTTTCAGAGCCGGTCATGGCATGAGCAGCTCTGCTATCCAGCTGCGCATTTGCGTTCTCCAATTAAACTCAGCCATCCCAGAGCAGAACGAAAGCTCTAAACCCTCTGGTGAGAAAAGTGCTGACAACCCTCATCTACAAAGTCCTGCTGGGAATACTGTGTCCCTGCGACCATTTACCCAGCGTCAAATAAGTTGTGTGTGTGTGAGTATGTCTGTGTGGGTGTAGGAGGGGCAGAGTTAGTGTGCATACCCTTCATCCGTTTGTTGACCGATGCTTTTTCAGCACTGAGCCCGAGTGACCTTAGACACACAATCACTTTTAATGAAACTAAAACCACATATTTATGATTCCAGTGAGAACAAGTGTGGAGGAATTTGAGATATTTGCCGTGCATATTTGTGGTGAAAATCTGCTGAAAATTGTTTGTCGAAGGCAAAGTCCTGTCTTGTCACAAAATTAAAACCTCTTTGAATATTAATTCCCTCTGGGAGCGGGATGATGAAAGAGATTATAACTGACATTATCCCTGAGATCCTCAATTACACAGGCACTGGGCGTGGCCACAAGAACAGAAAGATAGATTGCAAGGACATGATTTATAGCAAGCACATGATGTGAATGCATATACAGTCACAATGTTCATCCTGTGCCCTCTTTAGAACAGCTACAGATTGTTGTTTCATAAAAAAATAGGATAAAAGATTAATACAATTAATTATATCAAATATACTCTTCTTGTTTTGGTCGGGTTTACTGTTTACATGTTGTCTGTTTTCTCTGAGTTTTACTTCAAAACACTATTTATGAACATAAAACTGTGCTAGAAATACAAAATCTTCCTACATTGACATTTGAATTAAAGTATATGAATATTGATCAGTACTGTATGACTAAAAATGTTTACAGGCTGATACATCTGTAATGCAAGGCTCCACACTGCTTAATGAGGTTTCTACAGATTTGTGAAAGTATGAGGTGTAAGTATAAAAAGGCTTTATTATATTTTAGAAATAACATATATTTAGGTAAAATGTGACTTTAAAATGTGACGTTTGACTGCCTTTCTTCAAATGATATCGCATGAGTCATTGTGCATCTGGGTTTGTAGGAAGCTTACCATTTCTACTTTCAGCAATACCTAAACATATTGTAAACTGAAGATGTTTTTGTAACTTCACCACAGGGCTGAACCTGGTGGCTGGGTTTGTCAGACTTAATGTAGCAAGCACACACATTTTTTTTAATTTAGCTTCCTTATTTCCTGTGCTGATTTATTACATTTGCCTGAGCAATAGTTCACATTTACATATATTAACAGTTCTCATTTAACAATTGTTAGACTGAAATATGAAGTTACTTTTACTGTTTAATACTATTGGCCATATTTTTATATAAAAGACTGATTTCAGTGTGGTGCAGTTTGGAAAGAGGATTTTTTGACGTATGAACATGGTTCCACCAGGAGTGCAATTGTTTAACCCTTAAATGGGAAATCACATATCACAGCTTTTTGGAAAATATATTATTGCCATTCTCTAAATAAAACCCATATGGCATTGTTGTTACACCCATATTACACATTAAAACCCCTATTAATGCCCTATTATACCAATATTACACCCATATTGCACTGTAATTACACTGTTACTACACCCATTTTACAAATGGACACAGTCTGTCAAATGACTGTATCCCCAAGGATACAGAAACCCTTTAAGGTGTTAAATAATGTAATAAGAAATTGATATTTGTTTTATTCAACAAAAGGAGCAACTGTACAGTATAGACAAGGTTTATTTGCAATCTGTATTGACATGTTTCTATAGGACTTATACCATCCTAAAGCCACATTAGCCAGTGTCCTTGGTGATCATCATGCACGAATCTGCTTCTCTCACTGGGAGAGAAAATGCATCACAGAGTCAAATCTCCCTCAGCATCATTATGTCAGTTGAAATAAAAACGTCTATAGTCCTCAATTTAGCTTGCCAATAAATGAACCTTCACCTGTTAGGAATCACCATCTGTAAGGAGAGCTCTCCCGTTGTGACAATGTGAGTTCCCGCGCCTGACAAATGGGACAAAGGGGTTAAATTAAGAAACCACTGTCCCCCCCTCCCCCAACCCTCGCTTCTCTGGCTATTGACTCTCACAGCTTTATCAGTGTACATTAGTGTCAGTGCCAGTCTACATTTAGACTAACAGTGCCAGAGGAGGCAGCCCATCAGCACATACAGGCATGTCTGTCGTCATGCACAGCCAATGACCCTTTGTCACAAACAATTCTCATCAGCGGAGCCACCAGGCCGAGGCTGTGAGACTGTCCTCTGCTCAAAACAAATAATATTAAAGGCTAGTGTATACATTCAAACTGTAAAGCTGCACTAGGCAGGATACTTTTTCCCAAATACACCTTTATTATTGGTCAAATTCATGAAAAAGACTCCCTAATTGAGTAAACGCCCAAATTAAAGTGGACGTTGGGAAGACAGGATACGCCATTGCGAGATTCATAAAAACTAAAAGTCTAAAACAAAAATATATAAATTATCTACTTAAAGGTTGGTTTTTGCCTCATTGACCAACACAGTCTCACTCCCTGATAGTCCAATAGCGACGCTTGGTCAGGGTCCTTTGGCGTGCAGTTGTGACGCGCCGAGGCTCCTTCAGCTTCATAAACGGACGCAAAGAGCTTTCAACTGATTGCAATGTATTCCCATCGGCGGCGGTATTTGACGCTCAGGGAAGCACCACATCGGTCCATGTCGGCGGCAGTTAAAGGAAATGTGAGCGTCCATTCCGATTGGATAGCGGAGGATTTTACCGGAAGTAAGTATTCTCCTTACTGTCGATTGATTTNTAGTCTTTATATATTAAATAATCATAATTATAATGTAAATGTTTACATTACACTTCTTTATTTGTTATGCTCATACTTTAACCTTTACAATCGTTTGCTTTAATAAGCAAACGATTGTAAAGGTTAAAGTATGAGCATAACAAATAAAGAAGTGTAATGTAAACATTTACATTATAATTATGATTATTTAATATATAAAGACTATATATTATTAAATTACAAGATTAGATATACTTTAGTTGATCTAAAATATTGATTTGTTCAAATGCTCTTCAAAACACAACTGAAAGTCCATGAAACTTGTCTTTCTGTATTTGTGAATGAAGCGCCATCTCCTGGTTAAAACCTGAAATTGAAAATCTGGCAACGCCCTCTTGGAAAATAGTGGGAGGGCTTAACATTCCTCTATACTGGTCTTTGGCAGGCCGTAGGCAGGAAGCTGTAAGCTGGAGTCCGAAATTCAGTGCTACATCTGTACACATAAGGACAGACAAACCAATTATGCTTCATTTTAAACATGGGCAGTTTAGACTCAACATCTAACCTGCATGTCTTTGGACCAAGGCAGTAACCCAGAGATAACCAATGCTAACAAATGGAGTATATGCACCCTCCACATAGTCAGTCAGGTCAGTGGCTAAATGCTAACCCCTGCATAAACGTTGCCCGAGGACACTGTAACATGTTAACTGAAGGGGCCTTCAAATCTTTGATTGGTGGACTCTAACTCCTGAGCCACAGCCCCTTTACTTCTTGGAAATATTTGTATTCAATGTGATCTAAATAATGAACACAGCATAGAGAAGCCTAGATGTACTTCTTGTCCATTAAAGTGGCTTGTCATGGTGTAGTAGTAAAAGTGAGCCAGCATACATGAAAGACCTTTATGAAGCCCTATGATTACTTCAGTGTAAGCTGAAGGCAAAACAAAGGAGAGGCTGGGGCACACACAAATCACTTCTGAGGAGTAGATTAAATTACACATCCAAATGTTATCTTGTTGTCAAAATAAACGGAGTGTGGCTAAAAAGCTTTTCGCTTATTACCTGTTACAAATCTGGCTGCTGTTGCTACCCTGACACCTTTAACATGTTTTGATGTCCCACAAAACTGTGTGTGGGTATGTGTTTAACTGAACTTGAGAAAGGAGTCAGGTTGTAGAACAGGAAGCCAAGCTCTAGTTTCTATACAGAGAGAAAACTGACACTTCACACACACTCACACAAAACCACCACAACAACAGATGTGTGGTGAACTTCTATATAAATTGTAAGTTATCATGAGCTACCCCAGCTACAGGTCCCAGATCAAATAAACAGGCAATAACAGGATAAAAGTGAAATGACCATTTTTAAAGCAACCTATACAATTCAATCAAGTTCTACTAAGATTAATTTAGTTTAGTTTGAAAATACTATCATAGATATATAGGCAGAACTATTTTAAATAATTCTATCTAATATACAAATCATTTAAATTATGCAATTTTATCCAAGGTACCAGTCAGTTTTGTTAGGTCGCCTGTAATGGCATGTTTTCCATTTGAACCTGCATCAGGTTTGTAGATAGAATCGGAAGGATGAAACTCTCTTTAATGGTCACACATGCAGAGCATACAACTGTAAGAGTCGGGAGGAGCTGATAATTTATTCCGGCAAATTACTCAGACCTACTAATTGACCTAACAGAATTTATTGAGTCTATGTAAGTTTACTGCTTGGCTCAGATCCACCAATGTCAGCAAGATCTCACCTCTACTAACTCCTGAAGAACCAGGTTCAATTAACTGCTTGTAAGTGCCATTTAGGCACATTATTTTATGGTAATGAATTATGTTTTTGTGAGCGAATTGAATATTCTTTAATTTAGCTTAAATGAGCTGAAATACTGTGAATTATTATTATACTGTTTTGTAACGTGTTATCTTGCTTATGGACAGCTCTAGTTTATGTTTTGTTATTTATAGAAAGCAATCTTAGGGGCGTGCTCGGGTATAAATGACGCTGCCAGCATGACACAGCAGGAAGTCTAGAGAGCCAAGTTGGGAAAAGTTTTTGACCGTACAAATCCGTAAGACTGAGGGATCTTGTTTTTTTTTGTTTTTTTTAAAATACTGTGCAAATGTTGCACGTCGGGAGTGGGCCGCCAGCTGATGTTGAACCTCTAAATAAAGCACCTGAATGGAACGAGCAAGTATCTACTTTTTTGAATATACGCGAGTCAATACTCGAACTCGCCTCCTAGACTAAGTGGCCTTTGAACATTGATTTTCTTTTGGACAATTGGCCAATACACTGCTGTTTCAATTCAGACGACCCGCTAAATCTGTTTAAGCGACCCCGAAGGATTTTGATATCAGTAAATGAGGTGTGGCCCTATACTAAGTGTAAGTGTGGCAGATGTGCATTTCTTACCTTTCAAGCAGGAGAGGAGAGCGCAGATTTATTTAAGTTGTCCCAATCCAAAAGGTGGGATCGGTTTATTGGAAGAAAAATAGGTCCAAATGTATACAGGGTTTTTACCTTCTCTCGTTACNTCTTGTACTTGAGTAAAAGTAGAAGTACTCAGATCTTGTACTTGAGTAAAAATAGAAGTACTCAGGTCTTGTACTTGAGTAAAAGTAGAAGTACTCAGATCTTGTACTTGAGTAAAAGTAGAAGTACTCAGATCTTGTACTTGAGTAAAAGTAGAAGTACTCAGATCTTGTACTTGAGTAAAAGTAATAGTCCCAGAGTGTAGGAATACTCTGTTACAGTAAAAGTCCTGCATTCAAAATGTTCCTCAAGTAAAAGTAGAAAAGTATTCTCATCAAAATATAGTGAAAGTAGCGACAGTAAAAGTAGTCATTGTGCAGATTGGTCCATTTCAGAATAATATATATGATATGTTTTATAATGATTGATCATGAAAGTGTTCTCAAAGCTGGTAAAGGTGCAGCTAGTTTGAATGACTTTGTATACTGCAGGGTAGCTGGTGGATTTACTCCAGGTGGAACTAAAGTCTGATTTAACACTTGATTATATTTCACATCATTCATCCACATCTGTGAAGTAACTAAAGGGATTAAATACATGTAGTGGAGTAGAAGTACAAAGTAACATAACATAGAAATACTTAAGTACATTTTGAGAGACTGAACTTAGTTAATTTACAACTCTGATTTCTACTCTGTAAAACAACGCCTCATTAATTTGTTTAAATGCATCTCACATCTCTCTTCAGTGAACTGTGTGTGTGAGCGAGGGTAGAGGAGAATCCAGCCTAGTGTTATAAATAATACATTTCCTCCCAAATTTGCTGTAGTACTAAATTGTCTTTGACTTCATCCCCCCCGAAAACCGCCCAACTACAGCACGTACTAGATCAGAAGAATAATAAATAGCTTTTATTAATCCAGATTATACAAACGCTATGAACCCCACACAGAGTCCATATGAGGGTGTGAATTGAAGAGCCATACTTAGGTAAATTAATGATTAATTGAAATATGTCGATGAATAATAAAGGACTCTCTGCGGGGTAACAGATTGTACTTTTCATATTTAATAGATTGATGGGCCCTCGCGCAAATTGCACAACATGTACACACACGCATTAATCACGGATTTGTCACGTGTTCTTTGCAACCCTTCACGAAACAGAAGAGGTGAACGTACAGTAGATTAAAACATCAAAGCAGCCCAGGATTTCTTAGCTTCCACTAATCCCACAAAGGGTGCTAAATGTTGCTTTCCTGTACACACTTCCATATCTTCTTCTCATGGACAGTGTCTCCGTCGATACAAGTCCTCTTAATCAGCTCCGATGAATTATTGAGAAGCCCTTTTTATATCAGATCATGACCCATATTCCACTCGCTTCAAGTGAATGTGCTGCCAATGAAATCGAGAAGTACTTCTTTTTTTAAGTCGCCCCACATAGCTCGCTCTCTATTGGTCGAACAGGATTCAGACGCACACTTTGCAGAAAGTCACGAGAGTCATATGATGCTCTGCGGACCGATTTAACAACATGATGGACATGGAGATACACACAATGTGAATCTGAGGTTTTTATAAACACTCGTGGTTAATCTGGAAAAAAAGTACGCAAATTCATCACATTACCAACCTTGACCTAAAGTTGCTCTGGCAACACCTAAGTTTACCATGAATTGATGGCAGTGAAAAGGCAAAGAAAGCGGAGAAATCGGCACAAGCTACATGTGTTTACTGACTGGAGACGTGGAGTCTACTTTTATATAACATTACAAGATTCTTATTATTACATGATATGCTTATTGTGCTCATGAGATTGCTATGACTATAGAATAAATAGACACAATCACTAATCCCAGGTTCTGATGGGTTAAATACCAACGAGGGGAATAGTCAGAAGAAAAAGTTTAGCTTGCAATATTGAAAGTAGCAAGGTCGAGTGCAGAGACTGAGAGAACACAAAGAGGTAGTCAGACCAGCACACCGCACCGGCCTTCACTCTGTATGGGAGCCGCGCTCCCCCGCAAAGCTAGGAAGCAACATTATGGTTTCCCGCTATATCTGAAGAAACGTTAGAGAAAACAAATTAGTATGATGGTGCCAGAGTAGGGAGGGACTTCCACAGGCTGGCCAAATGCTGATTGGAGGATCGTGTTGCCAAGAGACTCTATCTGAGTCTGCGCACCAACCAAAGAGAACCAAGTCTAAACCATGGTATCTCTTCAGCTAGTCTTGACCAATCATAAATGTACGGGCAACGCCCTGTGTAATAAAATGTATTGTCGCACGAGGTTCGAGGCTCT
Source organism: Notothenia coriiceps (assembly GCF_000735185.1). Lineage (NCBI taxonomy): Eukaryota > Metazoa > Chordata > Actinopteri > Perciformes > Nototheniidae > Notothenia > Notothenia coriiceps. The sequence continues at coordinate 92,422 of NW_011368142.1, read as the reverse complement.
TGACGGATTTGGTGGTTACAGATTCCAGCTTTGCTGCCTGTGATTCCCAAGACGTGATGAGTCCTTTGCCAAGTGATATATATCTTTTGCTCTCTTTACAATAAATAGTTAAACTTAGAAGTTGTCTGTCTTTTCTGGAATTCTGAACCCAACAGAGACCGCTGGATATCAGTAAGAACCGTCACGACAAAACGGGCGAAACGCAGGAAAGGCATATTTGCAAACCACGCGTCAGTTCCTTGAGATGCACAAGAGTGATAACCAACAGGGTCACCACTGATAATGGTTGCAATATGATAGCGGCAGAGAATATTCCCTTTGTAACTCACATATTAAACAGAGGGCAATCACTTTACAGATACTACTTCGACCATATGTTTAGCGTACATTATACAGAGGGCAATCAGAGCATCTCTCTTTTACAGCTGGTTTGTCGATGTCGAAAATGTCAATAATTCCGAAATCATGTTAGAAAACCCTCTGATTTCCGTAACAATTAGTCATGCCTTTCTTTATCACATCACCACACGTGTATTTAGTTAAAATACACGTAAGTACTAGCATAGACTAGCAACTAATTGTTGTTTTTCTGAATCGATTGACAGCACTGGTTTTAACCCCTAACTCCAATCATTTTTGACTGTATATGGATTTCAATGACTACTTTTTTACAATGTTGTATTTTCGTGTTGCCTCTGTGTTTAGTGTCCTGTCTGTCTGTAACTTTGTGTGGTAGTGTTACCACTGAACAGGTCTCTCTTGAAAATGAGACCTTGTGTCTCAATGAGATCTAAACCTGTATAAATAAAGGCTAAATTATATTTTTTTACATGATTTCGTTGTCTGACGTTGCTTTAAAAACACAGCGATCCCTACAGTGGAAGTTACTTGAAGATAAGATATCTAATATTGCCGGTTTCATTAACTCCGACGCTCAGAGGCGGACACAGGAGTCGTATTGTCGTCTCATTAGGTGTAGCACATTCGGAGGAAGGAAAGACGGAGAGAGAATCCGTAGGAAGAGGGGATGGGATTACGAATCTCCTTATACCCTGCTGTCTCCTCTCCTGGCCTGTTTATCAATGACGACTGCAAACACGGTGCCTGAGAAATCTCTTAAGCTCTGTTTGGAGACTTTTGGCAGGCTCCTTTTTCCACGTAAGCCTCTGGCATCAGACACTAAAAATTGACAGCAGGCTTGAAATATGTGCTCGTGCCCCCCGGTCACCAATAAAATTTGGTGGCCATGCTTACACAAACATTATTCATTCAGAATTAGGATATTACACTAAAGAACAAACATTAACTACGTGTCACTTTTGGCAGGAACGTTCGTTTAGAAATACCAGGAATAGGATGCTACTTTCCTGGAAAAAGATCAAAAAACATTCTTGTCTTTCTCATAAATGATCACAAATACAATCGAGAGTAGAGTAGAAACTAATGGTCAACTACATAATAGAAAAATAACCACTTATTGCTTAGTTGCCAATGTATTAATACTTTAAAAGTAATTTTATCATGCAAAAATGGCAAAGAAAACGTTTGAAGCCTCTCTCGTTTAAATGAAATCAATACCTTCTGGTTATTGACTCACAAAATAAGACATTTTAAGTCATCACCTTGGACTTAAAAAACTGGGATGGACATGTTTCACTATTTTTTTAGATTATATAACACAATTAAATCAACTTATCTAGAAAACATTAGTTGTTAGCTGCAGACTCTAATCCATAACATGACAAAAACCTACGATTCCACCCATAATCGCCAACAAATCACCATTCTTTTATTTGCATAAAAATGTAATTTCTAAATAGTTTAGACAACTAAAAGATCAATTAGAATGTAACCATCTATTTCTGATATTTATAATTCATTTAATCAATTTATCTATAATAATGGAAATAATGGCCAAACGCATGACCTGACCAAAAAACGATGTTTCTCTCCAAACTCGCCAACAAATCACCATTAAAATTGCAACAAAGTGAAGTTTCTAAACTGTGTAGACACCCAAAGGATTGGTTGACACTTTAAAAACACCCATTTTCTGACATTATAACACGATTAAATGGATTAATCTAGAAAATAATCTGCAGATTAATCGGTAATGGGAATTATCCTAATCCAAAACCTATACAATGTATGGCTATGTTTTCCTCCATCGTCACCAACAGAACACCTCTGTGCAGTTCTTGCATCAAGGTGAGGTTTCCATACTGTTCATTTTGACACTCAAAAGATCAGTTAAAACCATCTACTTTCAGACATTTTACAACGCGATCAAATCGATTTCTCTACAGCTTCGGCCAATGAATCGTTAATGGAGGTGATCGTAACTTTCAACCCCAACCCTAGAACTGACAAATCTATGTTTTTCACCGACAAATAACCACCGTATTTGTATCAAAGGGATGTTTCTAAACTGATAATGGAAGTAGTAGTTGCAGAAAAACCTGACAAATAACTGCGTTTCCCGCCATAATCGCCAACGAATGCATCAAAGAGAAGTTTCCAATCGGTTCTTTCGGATACTCCTAGGACTGGTCCACCTTTGCATCACTATCGTCAAATCAACTACAGTTTTCCAGCAAAATGGGACAAAACCAACTCATCAACACCAGTTTTGCTTCTGTATCCCTCTACTACAGTCAAGGATATTACATTGTACATTAAATTCCTCATATAATTGCATCAAAGTGATGGTTACAAGTTGTTTTTTTGAACACTCAAAGGATCTATTTCCAGATATTTTATAGTGCGATTAAAAAAACAATTGGCGGATTGATCGATAATTAAAGTAATAGTTGCAGCCCTAATCCAAAACCTTCTAAAAAAACGTATTCCCCGCCATAATCGCCAACGAATGCATACATTTGATGTTTCATTTGGACACTCACAGGATTGGTTAAAACCTAACCATCCATTCTACATTTTAAAATGCAAATTAAATCAATTCATTTAGAAAATTATCAACAGATTAATTGATCATGGAAGTAACAGCTGCAGCCCTAATCCAAAACTTGAGAGAGAGATTTTTTTCCCACAATGGTCGCCAATATACTCACACCCAATAGATATTTATAAACACTGAAAGGATTGGCTAAAAATAACCCATCCACCTTTGCATAACTAAAGTCAAACAACTACAGATTTCCAGCTAAAATGGGACAAAACCATCCCACCAACGCCAGTTTTGCTTCTGCCTCCCCCTACCCCATTATCAAGAACATTACATCACAAAGCCAGTGTCTCCTCTTCATGAAGACCGTACTGTCCTTGTGACGGTTACAGTAAAACACAGCCGTGTGTCAGAGGCAGACGTCCATTTTGCAGCAGGCAGCTTTGACAGCTCTGACACACTACCTGAGCTTAAGTGCCCATCTGTAGAGCCACTACAGGGGTCACATGTGTGCAGAGCAGAATGGGTAATGGTCCCGGGTTAAGGGAGCAGGTCCCAGGTGGGTTTCACAGGTACAGAGCCTGTAACCTTGACTGTGCAGTGACACACACACACACGCACACACACACACACACACACACACACACACACACACACTGTATAAATCCAGAGTGCTGTCAGCCAAATGATGGGAAAGTTAATCAGAGAAAAGGGGTCAATCGTCGATGCACCTATGATGGATAGATGGACAAAGTGTCAAGAGTGTGTATGTAGAGAATGTGTGTGTGTGTGTGTGTGTGTGTGTGTGTGTGTGTGTGTGTGTGTGTGTGTGTGTGTGTGTGAGAGAGTGGGCTGACTGGCGTTTTATTGCAGACACACAGCCTCTAAGATTTATTTTCAACACTAAAAGATATTCTCCCGCTGTGAAGCACTTTGTGTTTCTTTGAAAGATAAATATAATTGCATTGAGAAAAGGGCAATGCAGTCTGTCTCTTTATGCAGATTACCTTATTGATCTGCCTATATATTCCTCACACACACACACACACACACACACACACACACACACACACACACACACACACACACACACACACACACACACACACACACACACACACACACACACACACACACACACACACACACACACACACACACAGTATTAATTATATAAAAGAATACTATTGAAATCTACATCCATTAATCATCCAAAACATGCAACAGCAATAGCATGTGTGGATTTAAAGCGCCGTACTCACCTATTTAACCCCTTAATAATAAGAATATTAACTAATGGATTTTGTAGGCCGGAGAAATTGTACGGATCGTATATTACAGCAACTCAAAGACAAAGATGTTGCTCGAGTCTTTAATCCGCGTTAAGTGAAATCCCATTAAGATTCAATGGTCGAAAATGGAAATCAGCTTCAGTCCATTAGAAAAAAAGGGTCCAGAATTTAGGACAGTTTTACTAAATGTTAATTATTTTTTTCTTTTTCAATCAAATCCAGGATTTAAAGGGTAATTCCACGGGAAAGCTGCTATATCCAGAGTCGCTCAAAAAGTCCCACTTGTCATTATCTTCGTGTAATGAAGCGGAGAATTCTCCTTTAGGGTAAAGAAATATGTATAAAAAGAGAAGGAGATGAACAAGGGAATGAGTTGTGTTTGCATCTGTCTAATGCCTCTCACACACCACACACACACAAACACAAACACACACACCACACACACACACACACACACACACCAGATTATCACTTTACAGCCAGCCTATCTTAGTTTTTTCGTAAATGCTAAATTATTCCCCGACACTATCTCGATAAACAGAAGTAGTCGAGGTGAGGTATTGCTCAAATTACGTCACAAAGTAATGCAAGCAAGTCAATGACGTGTGAGAGGTGAAGACATGTTTGACACTACGGATGAAACATGAGAAATAAATCAATGAGTGGATACAGAGGGGGGTGGAAGGATGGGAAAAAATGATGCGGAAAGTGAAATTAAATGAGATTAAGAAGTGAGATTAAAAAGGTGAAAAAATAAAACGGGGGAAACAAACGGGGAAAAATCCTTTGGATGATGAAGCCAGGTTTTCTTTTTGTCTAGTCCATTCTCTTTGAGTGCTTGTGTGTGTCTGTCTGCGGAAATGAGTGTCAGTTTAGAAGGAGAGGAGACAGAGAGGGAGGGAGGGAGGGAAGGAGGGCAGGAAGTGTAAAAACACAGATGACAGAAATCGGACGAGCGCTGGATTACAAATTTGCTTTTTAAACAATTTGGCCTTTCCTCACTTTGAGCTCACCTGGTGAGGCGAGGGGACTGAAACGCACCTGGGTTTCATAACAATGTGCATTTCTTCCCCAAATTCAGATGTGTTTTAGCAGCAAGATGGCAAACAAAAGGACACATGTGTGGAGGACGGTGTGTATTTAAAAAAAAGGGGGTGTTTCACACGTTTTTTAATGAAGGACTTTTTGCAACAACACAGACATGAAGCAGTCACAAACATGTCACTTTTTTGGCAGGAACGTTGGTTTAGAAATATAGAAAATAGGAGGCTATATCCTTGAAAAAAGCTCAAAAATACACTCTTGCCTTTCTTATCGATAATCTCGAATACAATCCAGGTTATTTTGTTAATGGATTTATGATTAAAAGCACATTTGTCATGCATTGTCAGGCCCTCAAGTGTGGAAATGTGCTGGTTTTCTGTCATTTTAAACTGGATATCTTTGGGTTCTGGAGTGACGAAACAAGACATTTAAAGTCCACACAGACGTGAAGTGTGTTCCCGTGATGGCGGCTGGAGAAGGTGTCTGCTTGATGAGTCACTTGGTGTGTTGAGAACATGAGAGAAAAGTCAGGAAACACAGATAAATGTATGCAGCGGGGTGACGTGAAGATGACATGGCATGAGGCAAGGCATCAGCTGATGGGGAGGGGGAGCCATGGTTACACCACAGATTGTAGGCCGTGTGTGTGTGTGTGTGTGTGTGTGTGTGTGTGTGTGTGTGTGTGTGTGTGTGTGTGTGTGTGTGTGTGTGTGCGTGTGTTACAATACACAGAAAGAAACAGAGACAGACGCTAAATAGACCTACCTATGGTTAGAATAAAGAAGCGCCCCAAAAAGATGCATAGGAGGAAGGTGGGAGGAAAAAAGAGGAGGGGGAAATAGGAAATAAGAAAATGTACAAAAGTGAATAAATAGAAATTAATGTCCTTAAATGGGAGGAAATTAAAACAGTGGGGGAGCCAGAGAAGTAGACAAAGTTACGGGTGGACAGCGAGTGGAGGGGGGGGAGGGA
>NW_011368142.1:67602-85917 GCF_000735185.1 Notothenia coriiceps | reverse complement strand
CTCTACTTTAAAGAGTCCTCTCCTGCTGATGTTCAGGTGTATATCAGTATGTAGTGTCTCTACTTTAAAGAGTCCTCTCCTGCTGATGTTCAGGTGTATATCAGTATGTAGTGTCTCTACTTTAAAGAGTCCTCTCCTGCTGATGTTCAGGTGTATATCAGTATGTAGTGTGACTACTTTAAAGAGTCCTCTCCTGCTGATGTTCAGGTGGATATCAGTATGTAGTGTCTCTACTTTAAAGAGTCCTCTCCTGCTGATGTTCAGGTGTATATCAGTATGTAGTGTCTCTACTTTAAAGAGTCCTCTCCTGCTGATGTTCAGGTGTATATCAGTATGTAGTGTCTCTACTTTAAAGAGTCCTCTCCTGTTGCCTCTTTTCACCCTCTGTCTGAAACCAGAGCCCAGTCTGCTCTGATTGGTTAGCTGGTATCCCGCCCCTTAGCCTATCAAGTACAATGTGTTGGAGCACTAGCCAATAGAAGCTCAAGTGTTAGACACGTTTCTTTAAGCCTTTGCAGACCATTTACTTGCACACACACCTATATAACACACTACAGGAAAGGGAAGACCACAAAAAGCAGAATAGGGCCTCTTTATCATCGTTAAAAACCAAACTAATCATGCAGTATAGCGTGATCTGTGGCAGTAAATACAGTAACGCGTTCCCTGGCTTTCCTTATGGCCGAAACAGGAACACACATGTATCTAATGTGGAGAAACCCTGCAGTCTTTACCTTTTCTTTCTTTTTATCAATGTGTGTTTTTCACCTCCTATATCTCTCCGTGAGCTGCTTTGATTTGGACACTCGAGCGCGGCCATCTGTCACCATGGCAACACTGATATTAGCTGAGGGCAAAATGCAGAGGAGAGGATCCGTCTGCTTTCACAACACCGCAGACGTTGTGAACCCAAATTCCTTCTTAAAAAGCACAGAGAGTGTGAAGCATTGACGGAGCAGTCACACACTGATGATAAACACACACTTTGTATTTGAGTTATTTAGTATTCTGTTGGTGGATTAAAGGGATATCTGAGTGACGCTGCGGAGAGACGTTTCATCTAAGAGGGCATAACACGGGTTGGTTATTGATTGGTTATGTCCCATTTAGCTCGGAAACTGCAAGTAATTAACTATAATTATGCAAAGGTGGATTGTTAACTCTTATCCCATCCTTTTGAAGTTTAGATGTCTGAATGGAAACATCAATTTAATGCAAATGTGTTGGTGATTTGATGGCGATTGTGGCATGAAACATAGCTTTTTGTCAGGTTATGGATTAGGGCTGCAACTTCTTCCATTTTTGATTAATATATGGATTATTCTCTGGATAAATCGATTGAATCGTGTGATAAAATGACAGAAAATGGTAAAACATATCCATCCCAGTGTCTCAAATCTAAGGTGATGGATTTAAATGTCTTGCTTTTTCAGTCTAAAACCCAAAGACGTTTTGTTTAATACCGTTTTTTGGACGATCGTGCCGGGAAACGTAGCTTTCTGTCTAACGAATACTTGCAATATCGTTTAATATGACGATTATTTTTTATTATTATGTTTAATTGCGTTATAAAGTGTCCAAAAATAGTCAAACATGTCCATCCTCGTTTCTCAAATCTAAGGTAATGGCTTATTTTTTTTCGAAGATATGAACTTTAATGTAATATTCAAATTATATCCATACCTGAGAGGCAGGGAAATCACTTTTACAGATTGATTCATTACCGAAATAGTAATAGGCAATTATCTTTCACTTGTTGCTGCTATATTTATGATCATAGACCCAGTTATTTGGTTGAGTAGCATCCTATCGTGCCTATTTCTACATCAAAAGTGACCTCGTAGTTTATGTTGGTTCTTTAGCAGTGCGGGCCATCTAAGCTAATTTACAGATGGCCCTGACCCCAATAGAGATTGCCCTGAAAAATGTGCGCGGACGAAATGACGCACGAAGGGTTTGGGGGGCCTCCCCCAAGAACATTTCGATTTTTGCAGGTCTTAGATGCTGTCTGGTGCATTCTCTAGACTGAATTATAAGATGAACCACCACAATATTACAATTTCAATTGTAAGTTATAACTGCCAAAACAAACATTATTTACGCTATTATGGCCCCTGTTAAAAAAAAATTGTAATGTTATCTACTGTAAGTTGGTCGAAGGAATGCCTCCTCATCCAGAAGCTGACCGAGCAGACCCGAGCAGCCGAGTGCATCCGCGAAGCACACACAATGGCGACATCAGAGTTCCCGTTAGCAAGCAAATCTAAATCTCTTCGGTCAAAATGTCCGGTCAAAAATAATTTCCCTTTAGCGCAATACCGCTTCAGTTGCGCCACTTATGTGACAGACAAGAAGAGTATGTGACAGACAAGAGTAGTCAATTCTAATGTGTAACACTTAATGTGGAGAAAGAGATGTGCTGTATGGGTTGATTGTGCGTTGATCTGTTGCTAATGCNGGAGAGCTACCTGGCTAGGAGAAGGCAGCGAGTCTTTTTCAATGGGAGCTAAGCGAACTCCCCTGTGGGACCCCACACTGCAACACCTTACTTTCAGAAAAGCTCCCATTGAAAAAGACTCGCTGCCTTCTCCTAGCCAGGTAGCTCTCCATCCAACACATAGCAACGGAACCAAAGCCATAGCAACAGAACCAAAGCCAGAGCAACAGAACCAAAGCCATAGCAACAAAACCAAAGCCAGCGCAACAGAACCAAAGCCATAGCAACAGAACCAAACCCATAGCAACAGAACCAAAGCCATAGCAACAGAACCAAAGCCATAGCAACAGAACCAAAGCCATAGCATTTGAGTTTGTTCTGCAGCAGACTGTGATCGATCACATCGAAAGCTGCGCTAAAGTCTAACATCACAGCTCCTACAAGCCTCCTATCATCCATGCTCTTCAACCAGTCGTCGGTCATTTGTGCAAGTGCTGTTCTTGTAGTGACCGTCTCTATAGGCATGTTGGTAGTTCGTTGGCAGATTGTTACTTGAAAAGTAGTATTGAATTTGGGTGTATGCTATTTGTTCTCTGAATTGACTTAACACTGGGAGGAGACTTGTAGGTCGACTGTTGGAACCAGCAAAGGTCTTTCTTTGACCTTCAGGTAAAGGGATGACCTTGGCTTCCTTCCAGATCTCGGGGCACACGCCTTGCTCTAAACTTTTATTAAAAATGTGACTCAATGGCTTGGATATGTATTTGGCTGTCATTTTGAGCAGTTTCCCATCCAAGTTGTCGATCCCAGGAGATGTATCATCGGACATTGTGGTGATGATCCAACAGGAGAGATGTCCTTCAGACGCCTCACAGAGACGGAGCGAGGCTCTAACTCTTTCATTCAATTTAGTTTCTCTGGATCAACAGNATCTTTCTGTTTTCTCATGCCACAACCGTGCATGTGCGAGTCATAGTGAGTGTCTGCATTTTGGGGGGGGGCGGGGCGCCAGCTAAAATCTTGCCTAGGGCAGCAAATTGGTCAGGGCCGGCCCTGCTCCAGAGAGCTGCAGGGACTTCAGGGGGAAACCTCCGTGTGATGGACGTCCTGTCTGTTGGTTTGGCCGGAGAGGACTGAGGGTCTTTCCTCTGTGAGGAGAACCAGGCCTGATGGAGGAGGGCCAGGCCTGATGGAGGAGGACCAGGCCTGATGGAGGAGGACCAGGCCTGATGGAGGAGAACCAGGCCTGATGGAGGAGGACCAGGCCTGATGGAGGAGGACCAGGCCTGATGGAGGAGAACCAGGCCTGATGGGGGAGGACCAGGCCTGATGGAGGAGCCCATGCGGGGCATAGTTGATACAAACTGCACAGGCCGTCTGTCACTTTATTTGACTAAATCAGTTTACTTATACATTTAATAGGTTTGCACCTTCTGTCTATTATTTGTATTATTATTTCAATAAATTGTATTTGTATTTGCACTCCTTTTGTCCGTTATACTTAAAATGTTGGATTACACATTCCCATCTGACTGAAGATTGGCCCCATTTATTTGTGACGTTGCAAACTCTGCGGCACAAGTGATGTGAAGCTCATAAAGCGAGGCAAATAGAAATAATCAGCTGATGGAGTGTAGATGTGGAAATAGGTGCATTCGATCAGCTGACTGTGTTTTTAATAAGACTCCCCTTTTTACCAATTATAAATGGTAGTAACTCATTAATGAATGGGAATGTGTTTTACACTTTACAATAAGGCTCCCTTTTGGCAGTTATAAATGTTAGTGACTCGTAAATAAATGGTCATAAGAGATGCCAAGAAACATCAAGATGGAACGGGGGAGAATCAACTCAGTAAACAACAGATACCAAGGATGCTGGCTGATGAAGAAGACCAAGTAAACTAGGTAGCCAATATAAGGCTTAGTCATCTTGTCAAATAGTGAGCCTGTGTTGATGTACGTTAGAACTGCTTTATAAATGGTTCTTAATGATTAATAAAGTTTTTTCAACCTAATTAATAACCTAATTATAAACCCTGTATGAATCCTTTATAAGTGTAGACTTATTGTAAAGTGGTACCCCATTGTTAAATGAATATACATTTGTGTAATACATATGCATATACATGCAGCAAATATTTATACTCATACAAATCTACTGTATACATACACACATACATACATATGCTGCAGATAATAGCAGATCGTTTTATAGAGTGTGGAATGCATTTAAAATTAAATTCAAACTAATCTTGAGACCAAAATGTGCTTAAATGCAATGTAATTTTTTTTTGATAAATACATGTATTATGAGCTTCTGCTCTGCTGAAAAGATGAAAAATAGCATCAGATTTAAACAGTCTCTTTATCAAATGTCAATGATTAAACAATACAGTATATTCCACAGACCTAATGGAAACCTGGCTTTTGGTTATCACCTGACCCTTGAGAGATGAATTATACCAACCTAAAGGGGCTGAAATTGAGATGGAGAACATGGTAGACATACCTGTTAAACATCAGCATATTAGCATTGTCTTTGAGAGTATGTAGCCTAACCGTTTTGATGTTAACCATTAGCTGAGAGCAAAGGAAAATCTTGGCAAACTCAGTTTACTATTTGTATCGTTATATTTACTGACCATTATTCAGCATTGCTTCCTTTATTTGACGGAAGACAATATAAATATGAGAGAGAGAATGGGAGAGAGGTAGGATGCAACAAAGACTCTGGGTGTTTCTCAATGTCGAGGACGCTTCCTTGGTAGAACATGTCTTCCGAGTCAGGTCCTTCAGAAGCGAGGCAAGAATCCTTCCTAGCCTTGGAAAACAAAGAATGGTGGAACAGGCTAACAGGTGTGCAGTGTGCGTCATATGCGAGGCCCCGCCTTAAATGGAGCACGATTTTCCGCCAAAGATTTGGAAATTGGTCCGTGCGCAAAGCATTGTGGGGATTTTAAGGCCGCGGAGGATACACATGTGCAGCCTCGAAATTTCCCGCAACGATGGACGCTGGCCTCGGTAGAATTCCAAGCATCCTGGACATTGGAACAGTCCTTTGGCGGGACTCTATGACGTAGCATCCTTGAAATAGTGGCTCTGGAGCAGCCTTCCTCGACATTGAGAAACACCCACTATTTGAACCGTGAACACTTGTGGAGGAAGTATTCAGATTCGTAAGTAAAATTGAAATACTATGTAAAAAGGATCTGTTAGAAGTAAACTGTTGGCAAATCTTATTGATAACAAAACGTAATATTTAAAACGTTTTTGAATTGGCGTTGAAGCATAAATTGACAGTAAAGAAGATACTTAGGCAAAAGTACCTCAGAAATCTTACTTAAGAATAAGCACATTAAGAAATGACCTTACAATAGAAGCAGGAATCCATGTCAGGGAGGCTTTGAGTGTGACCGAGGACAGTCGTTGCAGATTTCCTCTGTTTTTGGCTGATTTGGATGGACACACCACGTGGTTCCTCGACCCAATAAACCATCTCTGCATGACCTTTTTCAGAGTTTTAGACAACATCTGTGAACCTGAATTAGAATATACAATTACAAATATATAATAAAGAAGAACTCCTGGACAGTTATGGTGCTGAAGTAACAATACATGTTTTAAAATGTGCACATTTTGACTTTTATTTATATAAATACTTTTGACATTCTTACTTTAACTTCTTATGTGTGTATAGATTGTTTATTCAAATTATTTTATTATTTATTTATTAAATTCTTAAATGGTGCAATTGTCTCAAAACCCAGGATTAATTCTGATTATTTATCAATATAATTTCATGAGCTTACATGTTCATTTCTCTATCCACATATGTTATTACAGTACACAGTATTCATTATACTGAACAGTATTTCATTTAGCATTCAGTTGTACCTTATTCTTTTGAGTATATTATATGTTCATTGTTGAAGGAGCCAGGAAATTATAATGTTCATTGCCAAAAACCATGCTATAGCTATTGTGCATATGAAAATAAAGCCTTTGAATCTTTCAATCTAACAGTCCTACATACTTTAGCACCTGTTGATCTATCAGTTCAGCCACAGTTTGTACAACAGTTACAGAGATGGTAAAACCTTAGGATTATAAATACACACAAGACAAATACCTGCACACTTCCACAATAATTTACAGAAGTGTTTGGTGTCCATTAAATTCACGTTACCTTAGAAATAGGGCAGGAACATGTTGGGGAAGAAGCACCATTTGAGTCTTCGTGGATTTATTAGTGGGACATATCGCCGCCACGTGGTCGGTGTAAGGTAGTTCGATCGGTTGCTCTGAGCTGGATTGATTGTGCCTGTTTTCACAATAAAACACAATAACAACACGGTGTAAAGATGGCAGCGATGGCACCAGCGTTACGGGTGTGCAGAGGAATACTAAAAGAACTGCGTGCCTCCATAGGACCGACCTATAATAAGTCTCTGGCTTACAACTATGTCATGGACCAGTTCCGTAAGAATAAGGCGAGTTTCACACCAGTTGTGTTTAAGCTAAAGTTAGCAAACTGTCATCCCAAACAGCATGGCTAACGTGAGCTAACGTGATAACTCTGTAATCACTGTTTTACTTGCTAGTTTAAAATGATATAATGGGTTTTAATAGTGCACAATAGTAGGAATAGAGCATATTAAACTGAATATGATTGTGGGGCTTTGTTATTGCCTTTTTTAATCATATTTGACAGTTAACAGTTCACCACAAGGTTACTGTAGGACATGCTAACATTAACTAGCAGCTAACTAGCATTAGCATAGCTCAGTATTAATACACAGGTGATAAAACTTCCTGATAGTTATTAAGCTTAATAAATGAGTTCCTACGCAGCCTTTTGCATAGGATTAATAAGCCATTCATTGTGTCAATTATTGTAGTTTATTTACGTTTGTATACTTTACATTTTAACAGCAATACATTAAATGATATTTAAGATTTAATCATTTCAAGTTATCTTTTTGGTTATCAAGGATGTTGTGTTAATCCGCGGGGTTAAATAGATCCTTGTTAAAGCGTTTTTATCAGTTATTAGCAATGGATTTGTTTAGTCCTTCTTGCATGACCACATTGCAATTACAATAAGGAATTGAACTATATATGTATTAATTGTAATTCATATGTAGAAGTAGAACTACTCTCCAATTAACTAATCTGTCCTCATGTGTATCTTAGTGTTTGTCCTCCCACTTGGTTTTCGTTTCTCACCCAAAACACAGTCGAGCTGCTATTTCATATTAAATGTTGGTGTGTTTTTTTTAGCATATATTGGCTTAAAGCTTGTATTATTAATGCTTGGCAGACCATGTCTCACCAGGCTGGTCGAAAACATGTTCAGTCACTGGAGCAAAATAGCTTGGAGCAACTCTTGCTTGTCACTGTGTATTTGTCCAAGCCCCTAAAACACCCCCAGGCATTTTAATGTATATGTTAATGTCTATAGTGCCTGTCACCAAATGCTCGGTGTCAATGTATGGTAGATGAAGGAAGAAAACATGGTGGCAGGAGAGCTTGCAATGTTTATAGGCGAGTTAGTTTATGTTACATAGTCTGGAGACATGCAAACTCCATGTTGCCCACCAGCTAGACCGTATGGCTTTTTCTACATAACCTTGATTTCATTTTCTCTATAGAGTGGTTCAGGCCGAACTAATAACATCCTATAGGCTCACCCCACTAAAAGCAGGGGGAGTTTTCTATTTGATTTAGGAATATTGTAGAAAACAATTTGTGTTCAACAGGATATTCTCAACATATTAACACCACTTTAGGATTTTTGAAGCTTAAATGCCCAGAACTAAATATCTAGCATTAGGTTATAAAGGAACTTCATCACGGTCACATGACTTCATGTCACCTCCGCTAAGCTAAAGGCGGCTAATGTTCAGCGTGATGATGTTAAGTAGTCTCATTTAGACACTTTTGAAACCACTGTTTTTATGACGCGTATAAGCTTAAAATGTTCACCAGTGGGGGATTTTAAGTCTTAAAAAAATATGAAGCTTGTGTAAACAGACCTTATTTGAGGCCTCTTACCAAAAACACATTCAGAAAACCTTTGATTCAAGACGGGGAACCGGAGGGGCTAAAATGCTAACTCATTCCCAGGTGTAAGGACATTCCCACACCACTCTATTGCAAACCTGTGTATGTTTCTATGTATGCTACCATCTTCATTTGATCTTCACTAACATTTCCCTTCTCTCTCCCCCCCCTCTCACAGATAACAGGTGAAAGGTACTGCCGGGCCCAGCAGGAGGCGCACCACGACTCCAACACCTACCTGTGTCTGCTCGGCTCCACCAGGACTCACCTGGCTCTGCACAAACTGTACCACGTGAAGGGCGAATGCAGCCAGGAGTCAGCAGCTGCCATGGTGGGGCTCAGGCTGCCCACACAGCCGGGGGGGAAAGGCTGGGAGAAGTGAGGACAGCGGGAGAAAATCCTTGAGATCTCAGCTTTGGTCGTTTGCAATTCACCACATGAAAAGCAATCTGTAAAGGGATAACTGTTTGGATAGCAGACGGTGCCATCATGGACTGCTTTGAGGCCATTTCACTTATTCCTGTTGTGTTGTTCTACCAATATGAGTAACATTTGAGTATTTGAAGCGACTGTGAAATATGTTATGATTAAAAATCTGTTTAGTTGTCACCTGCTTTTGTTGGTGTTTCGGCAACCGTTTCAAACATACTCTTTTTTTTCATTCATCTGTCACATTAAATAATATAAATATTAGTCAATGTTTCTGAGTTATTTAAAAAAACATGGCCACAGATTATCTAGAATACATTTTATTGAGTTGTTCTATTTCAATACATTTTCACTTTGGCTTTCAAGAATGATTTCATACTTTCTTATAACTAAGCAGGTATTCTTCTTCTTCGAGTCTCTAGCAATCTCAGATGTCGTTCTGCCAGTATCGGGCACAGGCCACAGCTGATGGGGTAGGTTGTGCCAGGTCTTCTGGACTGCACCGGGGGGCATTGGCACATTCCAGTAGGTGGGACATTGTCTGCACTGATCCACAGCTGCATGTGTCTTCTGTGGTGTAGTTCCACACTTTCATCAGTGCTTAGCACCTCCCCTGTTCCACACGCAGTCTATTAAGTGACTTTAAGCAGGTATTGTTGGAGTCAGATTCAATTATTAGGTAAAAGTGAGGTAAACTACCTTAAAGACAATCAGAACGGTACAAAACCATTGAACAGAAACAGGTAGCAGCCTTCCTAAAAGTAAGTGGTAGCAGATTATAATATAAATTGTGTGTAAGAATTAAAAAGTGTCTCGCACATAGACTTTAATACTTATTTTGCTATTTCTAAATAAAAGCAAACAGACAAGACAAGACATGTTCTAAATAAACAAGAGTGAATGCATATATAATTAAGTTAGAAAGTACTGAGTTTGTTTGACATACAACCTGCTCACATATTGTTTTTAATCTAAGGTTACTTTAAAGGTCAACTATCATGCTATTTTTAGGCAATAGCTATAAGTCTCAGATATATAAAAAACATGTCTATGAAGTGTTTTGCTCAAAATACCAAACAGATCATTCTAGCCATGCCTCATTTCCCTCTATTTCACTTCAAAAGTGCTGATTTTGGGTATAAAGCTTTAAAAAAATAAATAAAGAATTGATCAAAAAGGAGGGGGCTGAGCTCATGCGGGACCCGGCAGCTACCATCTAAACTAAATACTGCGGTGATGAAACGCCATATCATGGATTATCAAGGATTCTCTCTGAAACAGTATGGAGCTCAAAGGCTTTCTCTCTTGCCGGTTATACCACAAGGTGAGTTCCTTTCTATTTCCTGCTTCTTCACACACATGCTCTCCAAGTACAGGTTAGCTCTGAGTGTTAGCGATGCTAATGTAAACACCGACCATATTACGTCCAAAACAGTCGGGCATTGTTTCTGATAGCAACGTTGTAGCCCCGTTTTTAGAGATTTGGGTACGGAGGAAAAGACAGGGTTTTATTTTCTGACGCTGCGTGAATTCCCCGACACATATTTATGTAGGAAAGACATCAAAAAGTTCATTTTGCATGATAGGTCCCCTTTAAAGGTAAGTAGTTTTAAGTGAAAATACGGCAGGCTAACTAATCCAATGTTGTCAAAGAAGAATGTTGGAGTGGGAAATGATTAATTCACATGGGCGTGGTGGTTTGATTGTCACAGCAATTTGCACAGTTGGTTATTTACAGTTTCTCCCATCAGACTTATCCACTGAAGCATATACTGCCTTTCTATTGGCTGTCATCTACTCTCATGAGAGTGTGTCAGGGTGGACAACAAGGGTGTCAATGTTTACTTATTAGTTGATGATGCATATTCTGAATTATTTTATCATCTGGATTGAAAGTAACTAAAGCTGTTAAATAAATGTGGTGGAGTAAAAAGTGCAATATTGGCTCCTACAATATAGTGGAGTAAGAGACAAAAAGGACCTCAGCTCCTCGCCCTGTGCCGTCCATCACGCTTTTTTCATTAAATCTGCCCTTCCTGTTTCTCCTTACTCTCCAGTGGTGACTAACATAGCCTTCAGTGTGAATTTAAATAGACCAACCCTAAAGCAAAGCAACGCACAGTGACACAGGGAGTAAGGCGCACGCACGCACGCACGCACTCACGCACACACACACACACACACACACACACACACACACACACACACACACACACACACACACACACACACACACACACAGTCAGTCCTGGAGGAACAGAAAGTCCAATGCATTCTGACAAACCAACAGCTTGTGTCAACATTTATTCTGCGTAAAAAGCAGGATATAAATGTGCGTCTCCGCTCCCCGCTGTTTAACGCCTCCTGGAGCAGGAAACCATGACAAGCTGAATGAGAGAGAAACAGAAGCAGAGAGGCTCTGAGATTCACTGTTTTTGGGGAGGGGGGTTAGGAGGAGGTGACTCCCCGTAGATCTGATGCACCCTGGGAAAAACATTTATTTTTATGTCAGCATTTATGAGTGTAGGGTCTCAAATAATACACGGTACAAAATATGCAGAATAAGTGCAGACTGATTTTCCTGCAAATAAAAACAGCTAAATATCTATTTTTAATTAAGAATTACATTTTGAATATTGTGCAAAAGTAGTTGCATTTTTTTAGAATTAAAATTAAAATTATTTACCTCTATTTATAGAATAAAAAAGAATACAACGTTTATTAAATAAAATAAAATAAAAATAATAATATGCACACATCATACAAAGAAAAATACACAATATAAAAATGTGCAAAATAAAAAGGTAGAAAGTAAAAAGTAGTTGCATTTGTTGTATTTAAATTCAAATTAAATTATGTGTGGTCGTAAAGTGCAATGCAAAAAAATTGAATACAATTATTAAAATAAATAAATACAATTAAAATGCATCGAGGTATTCAGGAGTACAATTATTCCCCTTGGAGATCAATAAGGTGTATTATGGTATGTGCATACTGTAGTTTACAGGAGGAGAGCAGCGGGGGCGGGCTCTCCTGTCAGAGAGGGGCTGGTCCTCTTCTGGAGGAGTCAGGCAGCATCTCAGGAACTTCTGCCTGAAATAAAAGCATCTGTTGAGAGCTCGCTGGAGACAATAAGGCGTGCGCACTTTACGCATTTGGGCATCTGTATACCATTACCTCGTGTTTATCCAGGGTCTTTAAAGAATTGGATGCTCACATTAAGGAGCAGTCGGAGAGTAAACGGTTTGCAGGAAAAGCTGCAAGGACGATACTAAAGGAGGATAAACAAGAAGCCAAAAAAAGGATCGGAGAGAGGAGAGGGGACGACATGTTTGGCATGATGAAGAACTCGCTGTTCGGTAACACCGAGGAGACGGAATACAAACTGCTGAGCAGCGAGGTCAAGGTAACGCACATCCGGTCAGATACAACTTCATATAGCTGCTATCCAGGCCCGGGGAGTAACGGGATAAATGTAACGCGATTACGTTATCAGGATACTAAAAATGTAGATGTATTTCCTTACTTCAAGACATGACTGTGACAGGTACAATTTCAAAGAGAGGAGGGGATAGCTATCACGATTATCGTGATGTGATGCATTTCAAAAATAAAAAACGTAATATTACAAACAGATTTGGGGAGTAAAAGATTACAGGTAACAGGATTACGTAATCAGGATACCAACAACAGGTAACTGTATTCCCTTACATCAAAAAATATGTAATCAGATTATTTTAAAAATAAATAACGGCTACGAACAGGTTGGGGAGAAACGGAGTTAGTTTATCAGGATACCAAATCTGTGTTCCCCTAAAATTATACAAATGTAATCAGATTACTGGTAGCCCACCTTGAAAGACAATTTATAATAAAAGTACAGGTTCATTTAAAAATAATGGGATTATAATCATTATAATCATTACCATGTCACAATACATTGTAAATGAAGAAGAATATATTACAAACCACCTTGGGAGTAATGGATTACATGTTAAACTTCATCAGGATACAAAAAAGGTAACTGTATTCCCTTACGTCAAATGTAATCAGATTACTGGTTAAATAAATTAAAGTGGGCATTACTAGCAGCATGACAATGTGACAATACGTTTAAAATAAATAATGATAGTACGAAGAGGCTTGGGAGGTAATGGATTACATGTAACAGGTTTACCTAAATAGGACTACAAAAAGGTAACTGTGATTCCTTACAGTGAGGCTACATCAAAAAAGGACGTAATCAGATTACTGTCATGCAAACATTTAAAAAAAACTGGGGATTACTATCAGGTTTTCATTGTTACAATACCTTTTACAAAACTATATATATTATAAGGCACATGCTTCAAGTGAAAACATACTGGAGCCAATTTACTCATTTGTAGTCCATTGATTGGAATAGCTGCCTGAATCTGCTTTTGGTTTTCATTTCCGTTCATTCCTCTTCTTGTTATTGCAGTAGATGGACACCTGATATCTTTTCTTTATTTGTTTTGATTATCCTTTTCTCTTAAACTTATTTGCATTACATCTGATATTGAGGTAATCCAAAAGTACTGGAAAGGAATCAGGTTACTTTTATATTGTGATACTCAGATTAGGTTACTTTTACAGGTAATTCCTCAAATTATACCTTACACCCTTTTCTCCGCGGCTGATTACACTCAGTAATCCTGTTGTGTTTTGTTTTGTAAAAGGTGCACGGTTTCCTCTTCTGCTTGCGTACATATTTAAAGCGGCACTTAACATGGTTATGTTATGGCAATTGTGTTTAAAATGTTCCTGTCAGGGATTTTGCGGCGTTTCTCCTGCTGCTGTCACAACCTTTAGAACAGGAAGTGACAGCCGGGCAGCTAATTGCCTCTGACCTATAAAGATGCCTGCTGAGCCGCACAGTGGGGGGGCAAAGGGGCAAAGCAGCCAGAGGTCCAATCAGCAATACAGATGGTGATGTCCTGGGTAACCTTAAAATAAAAACACACACACACACTTCAGAAGAGATGGAAGGAGCACCCAGATATTTGATGTTTGGCGCAGCTTTCAAGACAAGGCCATTCAAAGTAAACATTAAAAGCATGAACAGAAACACATTATAACATGACCTCCAAAGCCAGGAGCAACATCCTTTCCTCAAGTCAAATTAGAATTACAACGGACTAAAAATACTCCATTACAAGTAAAAGTCCTGCATTCAGAAGGAAATACGTTTTATCAGCTAAATATACTTAAAGTATCAACAGTTAAAGTACTTGTTATAAATAATGTCTCCTTTTACAGTATCTGTTCAGTATTGAATGTTATCCAGTTTTATTACTAACAAGTAAGTATCTAAGAGTATTTTTGTAATTTGCCAATGTGGATCCAAGTTTAGTTTACTTTTCAAATACTGGGTGGATGAGAAGTAGAGCATCATAACATATAAGCATGTATCATGTTTTAATATTTATAAAAAAAGTAACTATGAGTGTTAAATAAATGTATGGGAGTAACAAGTACAATATTTGCCTCTGAAATCAAGTGGAGTAGAAGTACATGGTAACATAAATTGAAAACACTCAGTAAGTTACAGGTTATTTAAGTCCAGTGCTTGAGTACATGTACTTTCCACCACTGTACTTCATGTGTGACATGTTGTGTGCTCCAGTGTGACACTGTAGATGTTTGTGGTTAACCTCTGAGCTCAGATTTATGGAGTTAGAGCACGTGTCAAACTCAAGGCCCGGGAGTCAAATAATAATAATAATAATAATAATAATACATGGGACTTATATAGCACTTTTCAAGAAATACAAAAAGAGATAAACAAAACAGAAAATAGGGGGAGGGGGGTGGTCAGTGGTTGAATGCAGTGTTGAGCAGGTGGGTTTTGAGTGATGTTATGAATGCTGTGAGGGAGGAAGAATCTCTGATGGATTGGGGTAGTGAGTTCCAGAGGGTGGGTGCAGCAACGGAGAAGGCTCTTCTGCCCCAGGACTTAAGGTTGGTCTGGGTGGGGAGGGACAGGAGGTTGGCAGTGGCAGAGCGGAGGGAGCGAGTGGGAGTGTGTCTGTGGAGGAGGTCAGTCAGGTAGGATGGGGCCAGGTTATGGAGGGCTTTGTACGTCATGAGGAGGATTTTGTACTGAATTCTCTGGGGGATGGGGAGCCAGTGGAGCTTGATGAGGACGGGTGTAATGTGTTCACGGATTCGGGTGTGGGTGAGTAGGCGGGTGGCGGAGTTCTGGATGTATTGTAGTTTGTTGAGGATTTTTGCAGGTGAACCAAAGAGGAGGCTGTTGCAATAGTCCAGACGGGAGGTGATGAAGGCGTGGATGAGGGTTTCGGCAGCAGTGGGAGAGAGGGATGGATGTAGACGGGCGATGTTGTTGTCGCTATTCGGGTTGGACACAGCTCTCACCTCAATTTGAAGTTAGAGTCAAAACGGAAGGAATGTATCAAAAAAAAAACCAGCGGAGGTGAAGGCAAAGCCGAAGGAGTACGTGACTAAGCGATCAGACCTTCGTCGGTGTAGTCTCACTCAAAGAAAGCGTTGACGCGGAAAGCCGGCTTTTTTCCGAGGTGGTTAGACTCATCCCGCACAGCTAGGGAGTAGCAGCCGGACTGCGGTGGCTGCGGCTATTAGCAGGACGGACCACACAAGGCACCGAATTCCCCACCCTGTAGAGACTGCTGAAACGTGGTTAGTCCTCGTCTGACCCGAGACCAAAGTCTGCCCTCCACCTTTTACAACGACGTCAAACTCCTTTTTATTTATCTGAAAAAAATTGTATGCTCTTACGCTTTGTACAGTATCTTCTGTGGATGTATGATACTCTAGAACTTTTACTCGTATTATACAGAAGAATTCATTAACAGGAATACAACGATGTTACTTCGATTTCATTACATTGGACCAATGAAAAGCGAATCTAATGGGTTTATAGTTTACGTCGATGTTTAGCCTTATTTATGTTTTATTTTATGTAATTATTCTTACAAAAATGAACTCACATATACATTGTGTCGTTATGTTACATTGGGAATTTTGAAAAATATTGCAAAATAATTTTAACAGTGGGGGTAAAAATGCTTCAGCATTGTCATTAGACTAATCCAGGAAATATACTTTGCCCCCCCCCAAATTGCATTGGAAAACAAAAAGAATATGGCAACTAGGACAGATATACAATGAGGGTTCGGACGAAAATGTATGTGGTGTGAACCTGCGTTGCACAGAACATGGGCACCACTGGAAACTGTAGCGACGACGTAAACCCTAGTCATTGTCTTTTACAGTGTATTAATCCTAAGAGGAAACAGGGGAAAATTTTACTACTCGTGAACCTTAGTATGTCATATAAATGCTTATTGAAGACCGAACCTGTTTTCTACAATCATACGTCCACAGTCTTCATCTTAGACGAAAGGACACAGCACAACACAACACACAAACACACTACACACACAACACACACACACACACATCACACACGGTACACACACACACACACACACAACACACACACTACACACACACACACCACACAACACACACACACACACACACACACAACACACACACACACAATTAAGCACAGTGTAAACCCAGTAAGACTAGACGTCAGACCATCAAAACCGTCTCTCCGGAGAGTCCAGACACACAGAACATTCGATCGAGAAAATCCCAATTTGTGTGTGTTTAGATAAATTTTTTGTTTTGGTATCTTGTACCGTTTTTGGAACTGTAAGTACCGATACACGTTGTAAATGTCATCACGTAACACCCAGTTGTCACGTGCTACTCTCCTTGGAGCTTTTACCGGACATCCCCGTAGCGTAGACCATTTGTTGTGTGTAGTGACTTCGCGTGACCTTAGGTAGGGTGACACACGCGTATGGTAATTTTGTACCCTTGTACACCCAAAAAATGGTGGTTTGGGGTATGTGTCCACCGTCACCCCACAACTGTTCCTATCATGTTTACAGAGGAATTTTTATAAATGCGTGTTCCCATCACTACGTCCCTTACTCAGGATACTTAGGCGTTTAATTGATAAATAGTACCAGGAAGTAGAACATTCACTTCCAAAAAAAACCCAAATCTTCAGGAACTTTATTTACATGACCACCAATTGTGTTCGACTTCTACCAACAGTACAAAAGCGGGTCATTTGGTTGGTGTGTGAGCCACTTTCGAAGAATACAGCAGAAGTTTGAGGGTGGCCGAAGCGAGTTGTCCACGAGGTGTACTCTGCTGGAGTGTTGTGCAAGTAGTGGCGGCTTGTCAATCGGCGGAAATCGAACTCGGTGCCAGCCCAACTGAACTGGTCATACACTGGCACGACTTCAAGGAAATGGCGGGTTGAGTAATCGACACCTGAAGACGGCTAAATAATTGATTGAAATTAGATAATATGAGTTAACCACATAATATACACCTCTACTAGGGGGAGACGTTGGGGTGTTGTAGCACATTTATAAGTATTTGCACACAAACGTGAAAGACGTTATAAGGTGTTAGGTTACCCTTTTTGACGGGTAACCCGAAAGACACTAACCTCAGGAGGTAACGCTCCGATTGAGCGGTCAACCGGATGTTTCCTTCAGATAGTGACTGTTGTGAGTTAATGATCACTCCCTTGTGTCAATAGAAAGTAGGACTATTGCAAGTAAGGATCGAATGTAAATGTACAGTGAAGGGGTCCGGACAGTCACATGTCTACATAGTCACATGTGAGATTGGGTCCCCACAGTTTGAGTTTATGTGTCCCACCCGGGTTTATTTTTTTAACAATGATCACCTCCCGGCCTGACCAAGTTACAAATAACGTCTTGCATAACTTTACTTGAATAAACTGTATAATTTGGACCTTTAGATTGTTTCGAAATTTTAATAACGGATATTTGTGTAATTTGTGAATTTATTAGTCAACGTAAGGTAAGAATACCCGAGATAGACCCGAAGAGCTCTCAGTAAAGAATACTAATGTAAAAGGGTGTCCGGTTTGTTGTGGGGGGGGGGGGGGTGCGGGGGGGGGGGGGGGGGGGGGGGGGGGACGAAGTTGTTTTTGATAAGGGAGGTTTCTCTTTGGTTTGTACGGGACAACAGCACTCTCTGTCTTCAAGTCTTCACTTTGTAGGTAACTTTGAGTCACACGACGAGACACTAACGATCAGTCTATGAACCCGTAGATAGAACCCACGTTCAAGAGGTTAAACCCGAGTCCGAGACTCGACTTCTCTGGGAGTCCCTACCCACTTCCACACGCACGTATATGGCCGCCGTACTAGATTATCATAATCTTAATAGCGACGCCGAGGCTTTAATTTAAGGTGGTGCCCAGGACTAAACTGTTGAGAGAGGATGGTATGTAGTTTGTCTTAGTGTTTCTGTCGGAAAGAA
>NW_011368142.1:63104-67569 GCF_000735185.1 Notothenia coriiceps | reverse complement strand
TGTCTAGTTTCTGAACAGATATGAGGAGCTGTGAGCTCTGAGTGCTAACAGCTAACGGCTGATGTTGGTTTTGTGTTTCTCATTGAAGATGACGTCACGGCTCCGCCTACACTGCGTTACTATAGTTACCGCCCCAGTTCCTAAACTATAATGTGAGCGCAGCATAAAGTGAACCTGGCCTACCAAGGCCTAACTATACCGTACTAAGCCGTGCGAGGCCCTGCAATGGAAATGCCCCATAAGCGGTTGACCAATCACAACAGAGCCGGCCAGCTAACCAATCAGAGCAGACTGGGCTCTGGTTTCAGACAGAGGGTGCAAAGAGGTGCTGCAGCACAGGCAGTATGAGAACAATAAAGAGCTTTTTGAACATTAAATCATGGAGGCATGTCATGTCATGTTTAGGCATGTCTGCCTTTAAAGCACAACCTCAATGCAAGCTTCAGAGAGTAAGAACGCTACCAGATAAATCCAGGTGGAGTTAACCCCATCATGATGGATGACATTTTTATTGTCTGTTTGTTTGCCCATCACCTCATCAGCCATGTTTACCCTCATTTTTCTTCTCTGTCCACTCGATTCACCAACAATCTAATCTGATCTATGTTCCCACATTCTAACCCAAAACATTTCTACTTCCTAGATCCCATTCCTCGTCCTCCTGATCCTCCTCCTCCTCCTCTAAAAAGAAATTTTCCATTACGCTCAGTCACCCGTGTTTATGGCCATACAAGGTCATGAGAATGATTTGAGCTGTCTGTCTCCCTGCAGCAGGTCCAGGTGTTTGCACAAAACGTACTGAAGCAGAAACAGGCAGTGCGTATGTAAAGTTAGAACACATCACGCTATCAATACATCAACAAGTTCCCCTTCTGGTTCTACAGGTTAGATTTATGGCTACCCGCACACTATACTTAAAGTGGACCTATCATGCTATATTTGAATAATATAGTGTAGGACCATACCTATATAAGGCATATTTATACTTTTTATTTTTCAAAATCGAGTGCTGAAACATATAATTACCGTATATAGATGATACGTTTTAGGAAGACCTACCTAAAATTCTACAAACGGACAAAAGATTTTTATGAATATTAATAATTTCAACGGGGGAGTTTGTCCTTAAGTCGTGTTCAGTAAAAGTTTTCCGTTGACGTTTCGACTTTAGGGTTTTTTGATGCAGACTTTATATTCATTGTATATTTTATTTGAACGTCTATGCGCATCGACTAGAAGTGTCAAACAGAAGAAGAGGAGTACATCTTTATAGGAATGAAGTAGTTTTGACATCTCCGTGTTGTACGAGTTGTAGGCAGGGCATTTGAGAGGGGTCACCTTTGGATCTCTTGGAGAGTACAAATACCTAAAACTACATTTTTTTTTTGGACTGGACAGATACTTGACGTAAAAGGTATTTTGCATAGGACTTTTACTTAAAATGTGCACAAATACAAATCTATAAATATTAATCTTCGACCTAACAGAAGTGTCAAAAAGTAATAAGTCCAGTAAAACAAGAATAAATGAAAATGAAAATAAGTGAAATTTTGGTCCCGACTTTGTTTGTTAAGAGCTAAGTTAAGAATTGGCAATGTATTGACAATGAAACAACAGATAACCTTACGGTTTTTCCTCAGTTTAACATGTCAAAAGATTCAATTCCAAGGGTACAGTTACCGGTAAAGGTGACTAGGTATTAAGGTATCAACTCCAAGATTTATGTAAATATAATTACGTTACAAGGTTTGAGTGTAACCAAGAGTTTGTCTAGAGACATTATCAATACACATAAGTGGAAGACAGGATGTGCCGAACCAACCCGAGGACGGGGGGGGAGGGGAGGGACACTCGGGTCACCGGCAGACGCTCTGTGCTCTGTCGGCTTTTGGGTCGGCTTTGTGTGTGTGTGGGCGTCGGACCGACTCTAAGTTCTTTTTTTCGTTTATACAATTTTATAGTTACTTCCTTTTAATTAGGAGTGCAACCTAGGTCCTTTTAACTGAACGCATGGCCGGACTATTTTTTGTAACTTAACTTCTTAACAAATACTAAAATAAGTGATCGATCAACTGATAAAGAGGTAACTGACTGACAAAGTGTAAAGAGTTAAATGTATAAGACACTTCGGACAAATCAAAACAGTGAGAACCAGGTACGTTTACCTGTGGTCTCCCGTCACAATCGATAAGGGTTATTGCTAGTGTCACGCTCTCCCCTTGACGTCGACAGACTTGTCCTTGAAGTGAAGAGTCAAGGGGAAATGACGTTTCTATTTTCTTTCGTAGGGTTGACTAGGATCCTGTCGGAAATGCTGATAAAGGCGGTTTTCGTGTAAAATCTCACGCTTAGCTATTATGGCTAAAGACGTACAATAGGATTTAAGGAAAGTTATATATCGGATGGACATACGAACCATACAATGCGAAAAAAGAACGTTGGTCAGCGACCTCTTACCCACTCGGGAAAGTACGAAAACCCCCAAAAGGGAAATCACACACTAAGTCGAAAACACCGTGCAATTATTAGACGTTTCCGATGCTAGGGACACAAAGGGATGTCTCCCTCAAAAGATGAGGGTGTGTGAAGGAGGTACATTGTAGTGATACATTGGGAGGGCGATTGTTAGTCTCGTGGGACCGGAGACCAAAGTACTGTATCACCACTTTTTCTCAAAGACGGCGTGTATAAAATTATAATTCGTCTCTCTGTACCAGTCATCTCGTGTTTTATGTGTATACCTGGTACTTTTCCCGTTTACTATCCCGGGGAAATTACACAACTACAACTTTTCGTCGCGTCCCCTAGTACGTTTTAAATTTCTCTTGTAGCAGAAGGACAAACCGGTTTCTAAAATTTTTCACGGTCAAACATCCGGCCCTACGAGACAAGTAGACGGTGATAGACAAAAGATTTATCCTTGTACAGAGCGAGGAGGAACAAAGATCAAGTGCACAGTCTCTATGAAAAAGTACAAGTACCCAAAAGGTAGACATACCGAAGTAGACCACAACTGTCTCACCGAGTCCATCAATTAATACTTTTATTTGTGACAAGTCCTTGTCAGACAGGATGCATTGCGAGCACGGTCTCCGGCGAAGGACAATGCATCTGCTAACTCCAAACCTGTCAACACGTAACATTGGAAGATTCACATTTCGTCACCAATCACATTATATAATGTCATGTCCCGATAAAGTTCCACAATCCTCCTTCTTCAACTGTAGACCCTTTACTTACTAAGGGGAGTACTTGTGACTCCCAAAAGAAAAACAAAAATTAAAGAGGAATAAAGAAGAAGAGACGAAAAATGGTTTTACTCATCTTCGTCCTCCCGTCCTCAAAGACCGAGTCAGGTGACATGTATCACAAGGAAAAGGGAAGCTCCCCCCCCCAACGGGAATCTCACTGACCTGGGGTGTGAAGAAGGGTATCACCCAGTTTTTTCCTGGGCATAAATCCTTATTATACACAAATAAACGGAAAAAAGTAAACCAATTCTTTCTAGTGAACATAATATAACCAAAGTGTGATCTTTATTAAATATAAATTAAAAAAGGATAAATATTATTTAAGTACTGTGAATACCTTCGACCATATATCTTTTTGATGTTAAAGAATTTTACATGTAAATTTAAACTGTACCGTACATAGGTTTTTTGTACAAAAACTCCTTATCGACCTTATGACCTTTACTATGTTTATACCATTTAATCTTTCTATGAAGTTCCTTTTGGTGAGTGCCCAGGTTTTTCCTGGGTGAATTAGTAGAATTCCCAATTTACCGTCATCCACAATCAACATTATTATTAACACACTCTTTTGTAATGGAACGAGGTTAGGAGTTAGTAAACCGTCTAGTTACACAACAAAATGGGATTTTAATGTACAATATCTAACTAAAGTACAAGGTTGTGTGTACATAGTCTTTCACATGGAAATATAACTGAATGTAAAATAGAGGGTTCTCCAATCGAAATCACAGCGGATATGTTCGTTGAAACGTTTTATGGATGGAGGAAATATATTAATCCAAATAATGTATTAACGTTGGAAATTTGTGTGGATAACTGAATTCCACTGATAGTACGTTTTACGTCATAAACATGCAGAAACTATGTACTATACACAGGGGTCCATCAAGGTCCTTGAGTGGTATTCACAGGCTTTTGTGTTGGGAGAGAGAAAAGGAGGTAATGGGTTTAGAGAAATTTTTACCCCGACGTTGCCTAGACTATGTCTGACTAGGTCTAAACTTGATGAAGATACCTGCAGTGTCTTCACGCGATGCCGATAACCCGTGAGGGGTTAGTCCTCCTCTGTCGGTGTCGTAACGGCAACCTTTTCGCGACCTCTGCGGGGGAGACATCTATGTAATACGGTCCGGAATCTCCACGAACAAGGTGTCTTAGTCGGTACGTTTCTGTCCCAATTTAACTCACTTTACTCCTTACCATTTACGTAC